>NW_005871760.1:151858-164735 GCF_000147115.1 Myotis lucifugus | reverse complement strand
CTGCCTGCTTGATGCCCCTAACTGCTCACCTGCCTGCCTGATGCCCCTTACTGCTCCCCTGCCGGCCTGATCCCCCTAACTGCCCTCCCCTTCTGGCCTGATCCTCCTAACTGCCTATCTGCTCTCTCTTCCTCTCTGCGCCCTTCAGACACCCAGTGCAGGCGTGCTGAGAGCTCTCCGCCGTAGACCCGCCCCCTGTCCTGATTGGTCTTTATGTGACGGCATCCCAGACAATTTGCATATTCCTCTATTATTACTATAGATCATATTTTACAATAAGCCAAGCAGGGGACAAGGGGCAGAGTGAATAAGTCAGATTTGGGGCCGGAACCCATATCCTGTTGCCATGTGGTATTTATCTGTATTGCATAGTTTCGTCCTTCAACTTTCTCTTCATCCTAACACTTTATTTACTGAACAGCAATACAGATGATCTCCCACGTGAACGTAAAAGTGAAGGAATAAATGATGAGCTGACAAAGAGCTTCATCAACCCTCAAAATTAGAAACCTAGGAAGTGATGCTATGGAGAGGGGGCCAGGACCGGCAGGCGTGTAAAGACAGCCAGCCCTCCTTCCACCTCATGTCACCTGTGCCAGGGCCTGTGTTGGGACACGGGGGAGTGTGACCATGATCGAACCCTGCCTGGTTCTGGCCCCTTGTATCACAGGAAACGAGACTGACGCACCCAGCTGTGTTCACCAATGATGTGAGAACTCCAACGCTGACGCGGACTGTGAAGGGATGCATTTGGTGCTACAAGGGTGTGTAACAGGACAACCTGATGTAATGAGGAGAGTGAAGGATGTCCATCGGCAATGATGCTTAAATGAGATCTTTAGGACGAGCAGGCTTGAAAGAGCATCGGAAAGCATTCCTAACTGGGCAACAGCATGGGTGAAGATCTCGCCGTGGGGGTGGGGGGGAGGGGAGGAAGGGAGGGGGAGGGGGTGCGGGGGGGTCTATGAGGAGCAGGTGGGACCCTGATGATGCCCTGACTAAAGGTGTGGCTGGCTTTGGTTCTTTCAAAGCTTAGATCTCTAAGATCAGGGGTACATTTTTATCTACGCATCTATTTATTTATTGTTAATCCTCCTGAGAGGGTATTTTTTTTTATTATTGCTTTTCAGAGAGAGTGGGAGGAAGAGAAACAGAGACAGAGAGGGACATCGATATGAGAGAGACACATTGATTGGTTGCTTCCCACACGTGCTGCGACCAGGGCAAGAGATCGAACCTGCAACCCAGGTACATGCCCTTGACCAGGAATCAAACCCAAGACCCTTAGGGGCTGGGGCTCGCGCTCTAACCACTGGGCCATGGCTAGGTGTAAATTTTTGAAAATGTACTTACTCCAATCTCTCTGAACACATAAGTAGATCAACATTTTTCCCCACACAAATTAGCTTCCTTTTAAATTATCCCGAGAAAGAGGTTCCCTCAGAAGGATATCACAGAATTCGCATTTTTCCTTTCGGATAGGTAAGCCCAGCGTTCTCTGGATTCCGTGTCATGTGAGCTATTTTCAGATAATACCTTTTCTGTGCTAATCTCCCCTAGAACCATACAATTTAGCTCTTAACGGCATCCTGAAATAGTTCTTTAATTTTAAGGGGAGAGAAACCAAGCTCCCCCTACTTGGAGTTACACAAGGTCACCCTGTTAAGATGACACAAATGACTAGCTATTTCTCAGAAAACAATTTTTGCCAAACTAAATCCCAATTTCTATATCCGACCATTATCTTGTCAATCCTTTAATCCTGTCCATGGACTCTCTCAGTTTTCCATCTCTCTCTTAAGCTGCAGAGCCCAAACCGTGTCACAGAGCAGCTAATGACAGCATAGGGAGGAAACACAGCAGGTTACATTCCCCGCGGACTTTTCCACACCGTGTCCCTGAAATACCCATGGCCTGAGTGCCACTGATGTCTGCTGTCATATCTAAATAAGACTATAATTTTAATACAGATATGTAAAAAGCTCTGGCATAATACAACCACGGTGGACCTTGTAAACTCATCTCAAAATGTGTACATTTTTCAAATAATCTATTTTTAATAAGAAATCAGTGTTTTGTTGTTTTGTTAATTCTCACCCAAGGATATTTTTTTCTATTGATTTTCAGAGGCAGTGGAAGGAAGGGAGGAAGGGATGGAGGGAGGGAGAGAGGGAGGGAGAGAAAAACATTGATGTGAGAGAGACACATCTATTCGTTGCCTCCCCATGTGCCTCGACTAAGGCTGGGGATCAAACCTGCAACCCAGGTACTTGCCCTTGACGGGGAATCAAACCCAGGAGCCTTTGGTGTGCGGGTCGAGGTTCTAACCACTGAACAACACCACCCAGGGCTGAACGTTATGCTCAGTAGATTTGCACCATTTCATTATGTTTTTGTTGTTGTTGAATTTCTTCCTTCTGGATCATCTCCTGCAATCCCTGGGATGCGCCCCATAACCCAGCTGTTTTATAGGACTCCAGGGGGCTGTCCCTAACCCCGGTACTGAGGGAAAAGCGCACAGTAAGCAAAATACTTGAGCAAAAAGGGTCAGCCCTTATTATTTATAAATCAGTGGGTTTTAGAATGTGCTTGGGCCTCCGATGAATTATGTGGGCATTAAACGGAACTGCACGCTTTCCCCAGCAATCGCACCCTGGTATTCAGAAGTGGTTTTTTAATAAAAATCCAATCAACGTTTGTAAAACGCTGCTTTCAGCAGCAATTAAGCTTCGAAGAGGTTCAAGAAACAGTCAACTGTTTCCAAAAATAGAGTGTAAGAGTCGGGACGCTACCCTAATTCATAGCTAGAGAAAGGGTTCGGAGGAAGAAAGGGGGTCGAAGGCGTTGTTGTTCACACTCTGCCGTCACAGAATTGACGAGGGACGAGCCGTATGTGGACGAAACAGCGATTTCCAACCTCACGGAGACGTTACCTCCCCATCCCCTGAGCCGGGCACCCAGCCCTCCCCCGATCCCCACAACAAATCTAAAAATACCGAGTTCTCTCCATACATGTGTGACCTCCACACGTGCTCACATTATACGATGACATATCCCATTGGAAAACTATCATCTCGACTTTCTCCTCCCCCAGGTTCCTTCATTCCACCTCACGTGTGAATTCTGTCGGACACTCAGGGAGGAAGCGATGCCAACTTTACACGACCCTTTCAAACTAAAGCTGAGAAGGAACACGCCTGCCCCCGCCCAAACCTGATTTATGAGACCAGCACAACCCTAATACCCAAACCTGATAAGGAAAAGAAAATTACACCAATTGCCACTCATGATCATAAATTCAAAAGGCTTAAAGCAATACTGGTGAATAACATCTAACAGTATATGAAACGGTAATGCATCATAACCGTGTGGCGTGTACCCCTGGAATGCAAGGTTCATTTATCATTAGGAAATCAAGCAATGTATGTTACAGATAAAAGGAGGGGGAAAACCTACCATCATTGATCACTGGAGTGATGAAAACTTAGGATGCTTCTTCTATGTGACAAAAAGTGCTGAAAATAACCCTTTTATTAGGTTTTGTCCCAAAATAACAAGACAAGGACATTTTCCCATTACTTATAGTCACCATTGTTCTAGAAGTCCTAGCCACTGAAATAAAACAAGAAAAATAAATAAAAGCGTAGAGTAGAAATAAAAAAATAAAATCTTTTTATTTCTATATGACATAATTACTTACATAGAAAACACAAAGAATTTCAAAAATATCTAGAATTTGTGACCTTCACAAGGACAAATGCTAAACGTCAATAATCAACATTCAATCCTAGTTCTATATGTGACTGATGAACAGTGGGAAAATAAAATTTAACAGCACCATTTGCATGTCGGAACGTCAGAGAGCTGGGAATAAATGGGGTATGAGCTCTATACTGAAAACTGCCAGCACTGCTGGGAGAAAGCAAAGACGAGCTAAATAAATGGAGGAATGGACCATGATGTGGAGTAGAAGAGATCAAGTCTGCTCTCACCCAAACCAACAGATGCTTGAAGTCAAGCCCAATGAAAATCATCACAGGATGAAATAGAACTGACCGGCTGGTCTAACATTTACCATGAAATACCAACAACTTGATATACCAAAGCAATCCTAAAAGACAAGAACAGAGTTGGGAGACATTCACTATCTAATTTCAAGACTGTTGAATCCATAGCAGCGATTTTCAACCTCTCTCACCTCACTGCACATGAACTAGTTACTAAGATTCTGCAGCACTCCAAAAATATATTTTTGCTGGTGTGACAAAAAAATAGGTATAATTTTGATTAACTGGCAATGGACAGCTACTGTTGTGTTGGCTGTTGGCTGTTGTCTTTTTTTTTTTTTTTTTTTGACAATCTAAGGGAAAAGAGGTCAGTGCAATAGCTGACTATTTAGTTCTAAAAGTTCTTGCGGCACACCGGTGGAAAATCGCTGATCTATAGCAGCGATGGTGTTCTGTTGGTGTAAGTATAGATACACAGACCATCGGGACAGAAGGGAGAGTATGGAGATTCCTAACTGGTTGTTGATAAAGTTCCAAATCTTTTTTGTGAGGAAATGAGACTTTTCAAGGAATGCTGTTGGAAAATTTGAATATCTGTAAAATTTTTTAAAAAAAGGAACATGGACCACGACCTTACACCTTATAAAAATTAATTTATGAAGAATCATTGACTTAATTATAAATTCTGGACTCATCAAACCTCTTGGAAATGCCTTTATCATTACTAAGGACACATTAAACGGTAAACACATTGAAGTGTGTTTAAATGGGCGGATTAGACTTCATCAAAACACACAATGAAGAAGGTGAAAATGCAAACTACCGAATAGGAGAAAATATTTGAGATATATACACCTGCCAAAGGACTTAGATCCACAATGGACAGTGCTAAAAATTCTATAAACCAATATTTTTTTAAATGAAGGGCACAAGTGCCTGCATAGACATTTCACAGCAGACAATATTCAACTGGTCAATAAGCGAATGAAAGGTGTGCGCCCCATCAGTCACCAGGCAAATGCAAATTAAAACCAGAACGGAATTCTGTTTCCTAGCCTCTGACATGATTAGATTTGAAGGGACTGACACTGATGAATGGGAGGAAGCCGGTGGAGGGTCTGAAGCTTCCGGGCGTTGCTGGTGGGAACAAAAAGCAGTGCAGCGTCTTAGGATACTCGGTGGCAGTTATTTTAACGTGAAACGTGGACTCCGCACTTCGTTCTGGGCTCAGGAGACATGAAGACGTACCCCAATCAACTGGTGTGAGGATGCTCTTCGCGAAAAATCAGCAACAACCCCAAGTGTGTCTTCAGGAGAAGGAGAGCCACGCCGTGTCGCATACTCGCACAACGGACCGCCGGTCCCCAACAGAGGACTCACGTACACAGCAACGTGGGCGAGTCCCCCATCACGCTGGTGAAAGAAGCCGACACAAACCATACGTTCTCCATGAAGCCATCGCTATGATAGCAAATACTTGGCATGTGTAACAGTCGGAGACAGGAACTGGAATGGGTGGCCGTCGTGAGGAGACAGACGGGAAAGGGCAGGAGAGTCACCTACAAGCTCCTGCCCTTGGGGGCACCCGACTATAAAAATCCATCAGAATCAACCTTTGAGACTGTGCCTTCCCCTGCTGGAGGCAGCCAATCAATGAACTGTGAGCAGGAGCCCATGACAACTGGGGAACGCCGCACTAATTCATCCTGACTTCCATCTTTTTGGGGTGAGAACCACAGAAGCCAGGACCCTTCCTTGTGATGCTGAACACACAGAGCTGGCCCAGGGGCCGGAGAGGTGATAGGGGACCAGGGGAAGATAGAGGAGCCGCAGGCCAGGCATAGGCCAGCAGATAAGCGACCACTGTCCAAATGTCTGCCCCTCAACTCCCCCCCTTGTCCCATTGTGGCTGAAAACACACCAGCGGGTACATTACGGAGCCACCACGAGTCTCGTGTGCACGAATCCTGCCTCCCGTCAGGACTGGCCAGGTATGACACAGTGAAGGACGGAGAGGACAGGCTCCCGACTGTCACATCTCACATCACTGCTGCCAGCTGTGTGGCCTCAGACACCTTACTAGAGTTCTCTGGGCCTGAGCACCCTCATCGAGAAAATCAGATAATAACCGTTCCTACTAAGGACACTTCTGGTAAGAGCAAGACGAAGAACAGGTTTTAAAAAATGGCACAGAACTGCGCTGTGCATGCCAACCAATCAGTGAAGGCACTGGTCTCAGAGGGTGCACCAAACCTCTCCACGCACAAGGACCCTATCCTTATCTTTAACTGGGTCAGTTAGTCGTTTAAAGAACCTTGTAGTTGTGAACCTATAAAATTATATCATCATGTGCCTCTGTAAACTTAGTGTATGCATATACATGTAAATGTAAGTGCTTATAGAATTGCTCAAAACCTGCAGGGATCGGTAAAAGCCCAGTTTGAAAAAGGCATTTATCAAGTAAGCCGCAGGGCTGATAAATCCCACTGAATAGAAGAATCTGCCTAAAAATAGCCCATCACATGACTGTACTTTCCTGCAGGACGCACAGCAGAGTAGGACCTAGTAATTTACACATTTATGTCAAACACTGATGCGCAAGGAGATGTTTTCCTGGTCTCGGTGTACTGACAATCACAACGCATAACAGAAGCAGCTGGTCGTGGGCTGATATATGGCGCTTTAGATAAAAAGAGGGTAAAATGCTCGGCCGAGCTGCAGTTCCATTATTGAGTGCTTTCCTTGAAGGGTAGAAATAGATTGGATCGCTTCTTCCTTATGTGCGGTCTACACATCTACAACGCAGCATCTGCTGGAGAAAGCTCCCTGCAAATCCCTGACACCCCCGCTGAGCAAAAATGCCGGCTCAGGTGCACCGTGGTTTAACTGCATCCAAAATACGATGACCTCTGCAGAACACGCTGAGGCATCGGCGATAAAGCCAAGTAAACGGATAAGTGAGTGTAGCAAGGTCTCCGAAGGCAAGGTCAAATGCCAAAGTCAATCACGGTTCTGAGTGCCAGCAAAAACCAACTCCAACGTTAAATGTATTTTTAAACCACTGTTTATCAAGAACTCTGAAACTAAAATGCTTGAAAAGAAATGGGAAGTGACACGTGCTCAAGAATTGTGTACTGGGAACGAGAAAAGATTGCTGAGCATAAGCGGAGAACACCGAAGAAAATGGAAAGTTAGGCCACGGTTACGGATCAGAAGAGTAACTGTTGTTAAGGCGTCAGATCTCTCCAATATGACTTGTAGATTAAACATTCAATCAACCACGTGTCTGTAGGACGCCGTGTACAACTGGGCAAGCTGATCTAAACTTCGTGCTAACATGTCGAAGACCTGCTAAAACAAGGTGGGAAATGAGGAACAGACTTGGAGAACTTGGTCCTTCTGGTTCAGAGACTTACTAGAAAGGCAATCCATGAGAGGGAGAATAGACACCATGTTCAATAGAACAAAAAGGGAAGTCCATGTGAGAAATGCTCACCTGTCCGACTTCAAATAATGGACTCGGAGACACGAAGTATGGCGAAAACGAGACTTTTCATGTGGTCTTGCAAGATCAGGTGTCTGACTGAGCAGGCACGCTCAAAGCGCGATCACAGACAATAATTTTTTTTTTTTTTGATCACAGGCAATTTAACCCTAATGCACGAGAGTCCCTCCCCCAGTTCCTCATTGGCTGAGCAGTATGGGGTTAACAGTCCCCGCCCCCCCTACATCGCCTAGGTCTTATTGTCTCCTATTGAGTTATTTAAAAAAATGGGCTGAGCCTTTTCTAGTTGTCTCCACCTCCCTTTGTCTAGTTCTGGTGGGCAGATCTTCTTGGAAAATGTGCTACTGCTCATGTACACAGTTCTTTGTTCTTATACCCTCTCCCCTCTTCCCTGCATCATTTTCACCCTGGGAAAATTCAGTAACCGGCTGGCAACATGCTGTTAGTTTTCTCCACTAAAAGATGACTATGCTGAAGATGACTATGGATCACAGAGGCCTAGTTCCTACAGTCCAGAAATGGGTCCTCACCGACACAGTCCCCTGATTTCTCCAAATGTGCAGCGGTAACCCACCTGCTCAACCAATGGTGCTGGAACTACTGAACATCCATAAACAGGCATTTAACCTCGACCCTTACCTTCCAGGATAGACAAACACAGATTTGAAATGGACCATAAACTAAAAAACTATAAGTAAAATGGAAGATCTCCAAAGACAACACAGTAGCACATGTATCCTTAGGGTTAGGCAACTAATTCTTAGACTGGACACGTTAAGTGCAAATAACCAAGATAAAAATGGTCAGTTGGATGTCATCAAAATTAAAAAAAATAGCTCCTCTTTAGAAGGCATTCTTTAAGAAATGAAATGACAAGCCACAAAATGGAAGAGAATATCTGTGAAATGTACATGGTAAAGGACTTCTACTGAGAACATAAAAGGACTCAAAACTCAAGAAGACAAACTAGACTTCAAAATATGGGCAAAAACTAGAACACAAACCACAAGGTATGTACAAGCGGCCAAGAGGCATGTGGCCAACAGGCGTTAGTGACATTCAGAAGGAAACCATAAGGTAACCCTACCACACACCCGCCACACTGACCACCATTTTTATAAGAATAGCGACGCCAAGTGCTGCAGAGACCACAGAGCTGCCGGGACTCTCGGGGCTGCTCAGTGGACCACAGAGTGGGACGGCTGCTCTTTTTTAAAATATATTTTTATGGATATTTTAGAGAAGAGAGGAAGGGAGAGGGAGAGAAAAACACTGATGAGAGAGAAACTTCGATCGGCTACCTCCACACACCCCCTACCAGGGACTGAGCCCACAACCCGGGCATGTGCCTTGACTGGGAATCGAACCGGTGACCTTCTGGTTCCTGAGATAACACTCAACCACTGAGCCACACCGGCTGGGCTACAGGGTCTTTCCCACACGATGCAAACAGTGTGTGATTGCAAAGGGAAGAGGCCTCATTACAGTAAAACACCAAATAGTTCTGCTTGAGTCTCTCTTGCCAATGAGATATCCACACAGTCTAAGAGGGAAGAGAATAGCGGAGTGTGTGTGTTTTAAATTATCCACTTGAAACAGCCAGTGAGCGGCGAAGGTTGGCGTGTGGTTTGCCCACAGGGTTGGGTCTTCAGGTACAATTGTTATTAGTAACAGAAGGAGGCACGTTGCGGGATCGCAATTCTCCAAAGTGAAAGGAGAACGCAGGTATATATTTTTGAACTGCATCCCATCAGTGTGAATTGAATTGCATGTTTAAAAATAAAGCTACCTCCTTCAGAACACTTAAGTGTCTGTGAGAATGGAGCCGACATTCGAAAGTTATTATTAGACATAGTCGATAACAATGTTTAAGATCCACAGTGCCAGTAAAGACAACTAAAACCTGACAAGTTGGTATTTCATTAGAGCTTGTCAAGAAACTGCAATCGACTAACCATAATTACATGCAGTCGAGTGGGAATGTCGTGCATAGAATGGATATCAGGTTCCAAAGTGTAAAACTTAAAAACTGTACAAAATATGAATTCCTGCAGGAAAATTTCTCTTAATGCTACAACCAAGGTGATCTCTGTGGAGAAGCCCGAGGGGGTGAAGCCCTGTGGGGTGCCTTTAAGGGGGACCAGAAGTTCGGGAGGTTGATGGAGCTGAGTGACTGTGAAAGGCTCTTTGCCACTTTCTAATACTGGGACAGCTTTACGCCTTGTGAGGTGTAGATGCGGAGAGGAAAGGATCAAATAGAACAAGTCAACACTAATGAACAGTGGTCACACATGGCAGGCTATGAACCTACCACGAAAGTCAGCATCCCTGTAATTTATGCAAATCTATGCGGACGATGCAAATGACCAAGGGCTAGTTCAACCAGGGAGCCATGACGGGAACAAGGACCTCTGGGCCGGGAGTGGCCCTCAGGTCATCTGGGACTCCAAGTGTGCCCCCTCCTCTGCTCCAGGCAGAACGGCGGCCTCTGTTCTGCCTCCAACAGGTCATCAGCTTCCTGAACTCACCGAACCCGATGACAAAAACCGAAGTCCCGCGTCCTGAAGACACAGTCAACCCCACGTTCGTTCCTCACACATGAACTGGACCCCTCCACCTGCCTCTTGTGCGCATACCGTGCTTGGCCCTTAATGTCTCAACTCCGTCTCCGACTCGAATTTGGCTGATTGTTCTTTAAAACACTAAATAAAAGCAGGTTGATGGCTCGAGCACTTCGACACACTCACAAATTAATTCTTCAGGAAATGTCTTTCTATAAAACATCATTAAATTGGTGCCTTTCACAGTGTCCAAATCTCCTCTGCAACATAATTAGCATAAACTATTCGAACAATAGCTCTGTTGGCGTGGTTTAAACGTGTTAAATGGCATTTTCTGTTTCTAAAGGCAACAACTTTTTATCTTACGTCAACCATCTATAAAGTGCTTATAAGATAAGTGAAATATGCAAAAGCCCATCTAGTGTCCTGTCCCTTTGTTAATTCTAAAGTGACACAAATCACAATAGGCAGCAAAGTGTGAGACACACCACTGTGTGTACACTGTATCTAATCGGACTTGGAAGAAAAAATAAATGTATGTAAAAGATAATTTATGGCACAGCAGTACATTCTTGTAATGTTCATGAATCACCTATTTTGATACCCTTAACTAAAATTAAATTTTAAAAAATTTGGTAAATTCTTTTTTGAGGGGGGAAGGTAACAGCCTGAGAAGGTGATGTGGACAGTTCAATTTTAAAAGACCTGTGTGGACACTAGGGAAAGACTGATATTGAAAATCACAGCAGCTAAACTTTTCCCTTCAAGATTTGTTAAATCAAAGAATATCGCTAGAGTGTCTCTGTACACCTTTCTAGAAAAAGTTATGACCAATCGGCAGTTATTCAAATGGGGTTCAAAGTAGTCTTTACCTGATTGGATAATATAAATCTTGAGACTGTAGTAGAAAAAGGACCAGGGGAGGAGAAATCAATCCTTCAGTGAGCCTATAAATCCTGCGAAAGAGCCTTCAGCCTGTGTGTGTCCCGGTAAAACTTACACATTTCAGCACACTTTAATACAATGTGTGGACAGAGATCAACATCACAGCGGGAGTTGATTTATACAACTTTTAGAAGTTTCTAGAAAACGAATTTTGTGTTTCCTTGGAAATTGGTATCACACACCTGTCTGTAATTAGTATGAATGGGAAACTTTCACTAATATTTACACTGTAAATGTACACAACATACGGAGACCTTCGAAGACTAGCCATTTCCTAATCAAGTTTTGCCAACCCTCCTGAGTTTCATATCTTTCTCCAAGAACAAATCATTAATGTCAAGGCACATCTAACA
Organism: Myotis lucifugus; assembly: GCF_000147115.1. Classification (NCBI taxonomy): domain Eukaryota; kingdom Metazoa; phylum Chordata; class Mammalia; order Chiroptera; family Vespertilionidae; genus Myotis; species Myotis lucifugus. The sequence goes on along the minus strand of NW_005871760.1, from coordinate 153,364 downwards.
GCCACGGCTCTTGGTGTCAAGGACCGGCCGACATTCATTAAGCCCTAATGAAAAGTGGAAACACCGGGGAAAACAGACTATTTCATCCTTGGTATCCGTTCAATCAAGTAGTCAGGCAGCTGTGTGACAGAAATGCTGAGAGAGGAGCCACAGACCCATCTGTCCATGTTGTGGAGCAGGTTGGGTGAGACACACCAAGAGGCTTCATGATCCTGTGGTCCGGAGGACTTCATGATCCCGTGGGCTGGGAGACCTCATGATCCCTTGGGATAGGAGACTACATGATCTCATGGGCTGGGAGACCTCATGATCCCTTGGGATAGGAGACCTCATGATCCCATGGGCTAGGAGACCTCATGATCCATGGGCTAGAAGACATGATCCCATGGGCTAGGAGACATGATCCCATGGGCTAGGAGACATGATCCTGTGGGCTAGGAGACATGATCCTGTGGGCTAGGAGACCTCATGATCCCATGGGCTAGGAGACATGATCCTGTGGGCTAGGAGACATGATCCTGTGGGCTAGGAGACCTCATGATCCCATGGGCTAGGAGACCACATGATCCCATGGGCTAGGAGACATGATCCCGTGGGCTAGGAGACATGGTCCCATGGGCTAGGAGACCTCATGATCCCATGGGCTAGGAGACCACATGATCCCATGGACTAGGAGACATCATTATCCCGTGAGCTAGGAGACTACATGATCCCGTGGGCTAGGAGACCTCATGATCCCGTGATCTGGTAGACTTCATGATTCTGTGGTCTAGAGACTTTATGATTCCACTAGAGGCCCGATGCACGAAATTTATGCAAGAGTAAGCCTTCCTTCCCCCAGCTGCCAGCACCAGCTTCCTCTGGCACCCGGAACCTGGGCTTCCCTCGCAGCCCTGGCTTTCTCCAAAAGGTCATCTGGAAGGATGTCCAGTCTAATTAGCATATTCCACTTTTATTATTATAGATGGTCTGGAAGATCAGACAGCTGTGAGTAAGGATCAGAGAGCACCGAGTCTACCAGGAAGAGTTTGTAAAAACTCACTGTTACAATATTTGCTGAGAATATTCACCGAGAAACTCCCGCTTGGAACAAACCTTCTGGACCACGATGGGCGGCTGCTGAGCCTGCCTGCCTGGCCCTCTTGGCACCGACCTTGGCGCCCCACAGCTTCATGTGAACACCCAGGACTCTGCCTCGGGTCTGGGCTGTGGGGCAGACCCGCCCTGCCAGAGTCACAGGCCCTGAACGCTGCCTTCAGCCGATAAAGAAAGGCATGGTGGGTACATACCCTCAAGGACTCTGGTAATTACGGGGTTACACCGGCTCGTTGCTATGGTGATTCTCACCTCTAAGCACAGCAATGGGAAGTGTGTGTGTGAATTAACATAGTCCTTTTACAGCTTCTTACCTGGGTAAGTCTCCTCCTCTTCCTGTCTATAGTGAACCGCTCCTATAGTAAGCCTGTGGCCTGTAAAATCCCTTTTGGGGAAAAATAGCATCAAATT
>NW_005871760.1:129690-151758 GCF_000147115.1 Myotis lucifugus | reverse complement strand
ACAGGAAATGGTATTCTAAGTAACCGACAATTATTATCTTTCTAGAACAGAAATGGAGAATTTTTTTTTTTTTTTTTTTACCAAAACAGCAGACCTCGCTTACTTGTTTATCACAGACCCACGGCGTTCACAGTGCACGCTATTCTGCGATCCGGATTTACGGCTGCAGATTTCACTACAAATCGCCTGCATGACTAGGGACGGTGAGACAATACAAGGGAGATACCCGGGCTTGAAACACCTGCAGCAAAGCGATATCTGGTGACACGCGCACAGAAGCCGTTCTTTCTCTTATCGCCTGCTTTTCAGCACAGATGCTTGAACACAGACAAATTCCGCACACATATATAAAGGAAGATGACAAAAATCAGAATGTTTTGTGGAGCCTGCATGGAAGAGAATTCAGGAGAGTGAAAAGATAACCCAGAGATGGTAAAGGAAGAGGAGTGAGGGAGGAGGAGGCAGACCTGAACTCGGTCTACTGCACACAGTGCAGGAGACACACCTTTGGCCTGGCCTTGTCAAGGCATTGGGGGTGAGTTAATTCAAATGTTTGACCAAGCCCAACCAGCGAGGCTCAGTGGTTGAGTGTTGACCTATAAACCAGGAGGTCACATGCCTGGGTTGTGGCTCGATCCCCGGTGTGGGGCATGCAGGAGGCAGCCGATCAGTGATTCTCTCTCATCATTAATGTTTCTATCGCTCTCTCCCTTCCTCTCTGAAATCAATGAAAGTATATTTTTTAAAAAGTAAGTAAGCCCTAACCGGTTTGGCTCAGTGGATAGAGCGTCGGCCTGCGGACTCAAGGGTCCCAGGTTCGATTCTGGTCAAGGGCATGTACCTTGGTTGCGGACACATCCCCTGTGGGGAGTGTGCAGGAGGCAGCTGATCGATGTTTCTCTCTCATCGATGTTTCTAGCTCTCTATCCCTCTCCCTCCCTCTCTGTAAGAAATCAATAAAATATATTTTAAAAAAAGTAAATAAATGTTTGACCAACTATAGCAGGCTAATTTTTATGCTGATAACTGTGTGTGGCCTGCGAATGATATTATAAACACCCCAATGGCCCTCAGCAGGAAACAGGTTCCCCAACCTAGTGTAGAGGCATCGGCAAGCTGATCGCTTTGCTGACACTGCCTCTGTGTACAAATGAGGTTGGAGATGCTCTCACCTCCCGCTGTTATAAAGCACCACAATGCTTCTAGCAAAGTTGACACGTGTCAACTGACAGGAGAGGGGATGGCAAGAGGCACACTTTCATCTCAAGGTAGAAAGTACCCGATGCACACTGGCCCGGCCCAAGCAGTCCTGAAGGTCACGCTGGCCTGATGTGGGAGGAGAAGCCCGGGACCACAGCTGAGTGACCTTGGACAGCGACCCGATCTGGGCTATTTCTGCTCTTAAAACTGGCTCTAATTATACCTGCCCTACATTCCACTCGGGGAGACGGTGACGCTCAAATGGAACGATGAGCTGATGTCCTGTCCCAGATATGAGGGAGAGACAGAGTCAAAAGCAGGAGAGAGCAGGTGGGAGCGTTAGAATCTTTCCAAATTATACACATGTATTTATATTTCTGAGAGGAAGGGAGAGGGAGAAAGAGATAGAAACATCAGTGATGAGAGAGAATCATGGCTCGGCTGCCTCCCGCACGCCCCCCACTGGGGATCAAGCCCACAACCTGGGCATGTACCCTGACCAGGAATCGAACTGTGACCTCCTGGTTCATAAGCTGATGCTCAACCACTGAGCAACACTTGCCAGGCTTAATTACACGGTATGGGGGCGAGAGGTGACCACTGGGGAGATGAGGCCAGAAGGTGTCATAGCGGGTCCCCAAGGAAGCGTCACTGCAGACGTGTGTTCCCTTAACAGGCAGGTTCTGCGTCCTGCACCTCCACTCCCTGCTCTGCTGACTGGGGGCAACCTGCTGCCCCCCAAACGCTGTAGCTCTCGAATACGACTCCGCCCACGTTAAAAAGGGCACCTAATTTCACTGCAGGTACCATTAAGGATTTTAGCAGATTGTGTGCAATTGGTTCACATCCCTGTAAATTTCCTCTCTAGCCATTTTGATAATTTTCAAAACTTACATAAGTATCTTCCCCCTAGCTTCCCAAAATCGAAGCCTGGATTTTTTTAAAAAGGCATCCTTTAAAAAAGAGAGAGAAACTTTAATGAAATAATAAAGCAAATGATGAAAGACCCAAAGGAAGAGAGAGAAAAAAAATTAAGTTATTGCCAGTGGAAATTTTTCAACTAAGAAGAGAAGGTAATGGCTGGTGTAATACAATAGAAATGACTTTGGGGAAGTTATGATAACAGGCTCCGTTTTCTTAGAGTAGTTATTAACGATCTACCAGAATTAGTCATTAATTATCCACATAGGATTATGTATAAAGCCTCTGTCTGAAGTAGTAAATGCTCAGTTTGAAAATGGAAATAGTCCATCTTCCTCGGGAATGCCTGAGACACGACAGATCAGCCCGAGGCTTCTATTATCCAATGTGTTCCACATTATCTACAACTCTTCCCCTAAATCCTCTATGTCTTTGCTTGTTATAAACAAAAGACACATTTGAAAGGGATTAGAAATATGAGTGAATTACCATTTAGGTTGATTCGGCCCAGAGGGGACAATAGGGAGGCTGTCAGCCTCGGCAAATCCACTTTAGTGTCTCAACAAACGGCCCAAAGGCACCCTCTGTGGTTCTGGCTGTGAAGGGTGACCCGGGAGAGACAGGGCTGGGCACACCCTGTGCTGCACTACCGCCGGCAAGAGGGCCGTCTGGGCGGTGTGCAGGGGGACTCGGCTCCTCCCTTGAATGGGGCTGTTTATTTATTTTTTTAATATTATTCTTTTATTTCAGAGAGAAGAAGGGAGAGGGAGAGAGAGAGAAACCATCAATGATGAGAGAGAATCATGGATCGGCTGTCTCCTGCACGCCCCCTACTGGGGATCGAGCCCACAATCCCGGGCATGTGCTTTAACACAATCTCTAGAGCTCTGAGAACACACAATTCTTCATGGGAAAAGCAAACGCATGCTCTTCCTGTGTAAATGGCAGGAAATCACCCTGATAAACAGGGTTTCTGGTGGCAAAGTGGAGTCGAGTTTGCCTGAACTGAGCATCCGTGATAGATGGCTCAGCCTTAAAACAACTCAGAAACCCAGGCCTTGAGACAGGTGCACCAGCCGCCGCGGTGCACAGCTCGTGACTGAAGACACGTGGAAAGATCTGCTGCGAACAATAAATCAACCCTTTGGGGAAAACAAAAGTTGTCAGAGATTGCAACTGGGTCAGACGCCGGGGATAAATTCCATCCCTGGTTCAGGTCCAAAACACCCCGCAACACAACGGCAAACACGGGGTCTCAGGCCTCACTGAGAATAAGGTTAAGCAGCCGAGAACCAGAGCGACCCTGTCCATTCCAAAGAATAATTATGCTGCTCTGAGCACGGAGAACAAGAGCGGCTTTAGAGCAGGAAGGTGCTGACATCACCTAGCCTTTATTCTAAAGTCCCAAGACTTGACGGATAAAAATATCTCAAAGTTTTTTAACAAGTAAGTTTATGCAGCAATGAATAACAGCCCATAAGTGCAGCGACCTTGTCGGATTAGAGTCATGTCCCTATGGCAGTGATGGCGAACCTTTTGAGCTCGGCGTGTCAGCATTTTGAAAAACCCTAACTTAACTCTGGTGCTGTGTCATATATAGAAAAATTTTGATATTTGCAACCATAGTAAAACAAAGACTTATATTTTTGATATTTATTTTATATATTTAAATGCCATTTAACAAAGAAAAATCAACCAAAAAAATGAATTTGTGTGTCACCTCTGACACGCGTGTCATAGGTTCGCCATCACTGCCCTATGGGGTACCAAGGGCTAAACGTGCAGGGTTTTCTCCAATGTCTGAGTGAATTAGCGTGAGATCAAATGAAGGAAGAAATATGAGGGAGCCATAGAATCAGCCCCCTTGTCTCTGCCCCTAAAATGTAAACAGCCACCGTAATGGACAGGACGGGGTCTTCCTTCTATGCCTGCTAATTGCCACCTCTGTGACCTTAATCAACAGCCTTAACCCCATGGAGCCCTCTTGTTCCATCTGTAAGATAAGATATTCCAAAGAGATTAAAGGTCATCAGCAAATCTGGCGTTCTAAAATTTGCTCTTTAATGCCATATATATCAATTTTAAAAAGTATATAACAGAGAGGGAGGAAGAAGAAGACAGAGGTAGAAATATCAATGATGAGAGAGAATCATTGACCGGCTGCCTCCTGCATGCCCCCTACTGGGGATCGAGCCCGCAACCCGGGGAACTGAACCGTGACCTCCTGGTGCATAGGTTGATGCTCAACCACTGGGCCACACCAGCTAGGCTAAAATCTGCTCTTTAATTATAACTACAGTATCACCTGAGTGCTGAGAAGAAAAAACATACAGAAGCGATGAAGAACGTATTCTGGTCACCAAGGAGGTGGACGTGGAATTGGACACGATTCAGCCTCGGTCAACCATCTGTGGCCTCCTGACCTTGACCTGGCTCTTGAACAAGCCTTTGTTTGTAAAAACCCGACGTGATGAGAATGAAATGACTGGCGTGTGGAACAGATTTGACCTAATCCCCGGCGACGGTCAGTGTTCTCAACCACTGTGACTGTGGCTGTGGCTGCCGTCAGCGTGGAGTTCACAGTCTAGCTGCCCGCCAACTCAAACGCCCATCTGTTCCAGAAACACCCCCAGAGACACCCAGAAGTCCGCTGGCCTCATGCTGACACATGAATGAACCATCGGAGCAGGACCACACTCCGGACCCTCCGGCCGCTGGGCAGGGCCGCTGTGGGCAGCAGAAGTGAATGGGCTGTTTCTCAGCCTCAGCAGTATCCTCGCCTACTGCCCAGAGACTCACAGGGAACGAATTCCTTATTCACACTTTCAGGGCTCACAGTGACTCCCTGAAGAATGACCCTCTGGCCAGCAGGGGACGACGACTACGGCACAGGGTAACGGCGGTGCCATGAACCGTCCCCTCACGTCAGGGCCGGTGGGATGCTCAGGGCCTTGAACATACCTGTGTTTAATCCAGTGATGGCGAACCTTTTGAGCTCGGCGTGCCAGCATTTTGAAAAGCCCTAACTTAACTCTGGTGCCGTGTCACATGTAGAAATTTTTTGATATTTGCAACCATAGTAAAACAAAGACTTACATTTTTGATATTTATTTTATATATTTAAGTGCCATTTAACAAAGAAAAATCAACCAAAAAATGAGTTCGCGTGTCACCTCTGACACGCGTGTCATAGGTTCGCCATCACTGATTTAATCTCACCACAGCCCTGGGAGGTAGGTAACCCTGTCTTTATTCTATGAATCAGGAAACGATGCCAGGCTAGTGGGAGGGGCGACCAGGACCCAAATTCAATTCCACCTGACATCAGAGCCTCTTTCTAATCACTGCCTTCCCTCCCGCCTGAAAAAGAGAGAGACAGACTCCACAGTCAAAGCGTAATGACGCCACACAGACCTCCCCTCCTACGTGAGATGTTTTACGTTTTTTGAAATATGTCTTCCACTTTCCCGTGATGATTCTGTAATGGATGGACTTCAGCCTATCGATGTGTTTTTAAGGTTGGTTCCTCCTCCTTCGTATTTCCACGGAGGCCTACGATTGATCTAGAATCAATATTTGAAAACCACGTGACTCCGGGGCCTGTAGTCACAGTGAACAGGTTGGGGCTGAATGGGAAATAATGAACCCCTCCGGTCTCCACAGGGAATGCTGTCGTCTATTTAAAGCTCCTCAAAGCCTGTGACATTCAGGTTTCTATCTGCTACCATTTCAGTTGACTTTCAATTGTTAAAAATAAAATTGCAGGGGGAAAACACTATAGAACGTGACACAGAGGAATATGCCTGGATTCCCTCGGCGCCAGTACGTGGTGTCCACTTAGGGCAGCGGTTCTCAACCTGTGGGTCGCGACCCCTTTGGTGGTCGAACGACCCTTTCACAGGGGTCGCCTAAGACCATCCTGCATATCAGATATTTACATGACGATTCATAACAGTAGCAACATTACAGTTAGTAAGTAGCAACGAAAATAATTTTATGGTTGGGTCACAACATGAGGAACTGTATTTAAAGGGCCAGAAGGCTGAGAATCACTGACTTAGGGCTTCTGTGCCTGGGTCAGCACAGGGTTGCCTTAACTATCAGGGAAAAACAATGAACTATCTTGCTGAAGACTCACCATAAAAAGTTATCGCTAGGAAAATAATAAATACACAATCAGTTGTAAAGATTACAATGTGAAAACATGATAATATGGAAGAAATTAAATTGCCCACATTCCCGACAGCCAATCAAACCTTGGGCGATCTTACCAACTACACAGAATGAGAAAAATTCTATCTGGGAAAGCAAATGTAGACCTATTCCTTGAAAAAAAAAGTCCTTACAAGCCGCAGGGAAGTGTAGCGCCATTAATGTTACATGATGTCATCTCCTCAAGATAAATTTAGAATCAATAAGTCTGTTTGGTTTGAAGAAAATTACACTCTTAATGAGTGAATGGAGAAATGAAATTAATTTCCATTTTATTCTGATGCCTGTCTGGAGGTAAATTTGGAAACGATTAAATTTGAAACTTTTTTTTCAGAAAACACTATGCGAATTCAATATTATGAAATTGAAAAATACTGGACAGAACTAGTTTATTTTAAAACCATAAGAGCTGGCCAGGCAGGTGTGGCTTTGTTGGTTGAGCATCACTTGTTCGATTCCTAGTCAGGGCACATGCCCTCGTTATGGGCTGGATCCCCAGTAAGGGGTATGCAGGAGGCAGCCCACTGATGCTTCTCTCTCATTTCTCTCTCATCAATGTTTTTATTTCTCCCTCTCTCTTCCTCTCTCTGAAATCAAGAAAAACATATTTAAAAAAATAAAGTAAAACCATGGGAGACATTGTATTACAGTCTTTATGGTTATACTCTCTATCTCAATATCTATGCACATACAATAAGTTCAATATACTTTCATTCTATCAAATTTACTCACTTATTGAAAACATATATTTACATATAGTTTCCAAAGCTCTTCAATAGTTCTTGCTTTCAGAAAATTCAGCCTAATCGCAAACCCTGATTTTAATCTCTTCCCGGGCATCCCATCTCTTACCAGAGCAATGCTGTGAGGATGAGGATGGTCCCTGAGAGGGAGGGAGAAATCCTTACAGACTAGGAACCTGGTTAAAATAGGTTCCATCTCATGGAGGTAACACCTGGAAAAAAATCACTCGGTGGGACCAACACCATGATATGTCTTCCTACAGAATGTATCATACAAAATAGGCTTCATTGGGTGAATGTACTCACTTTTTAAAACACACATTCCATGTCTAGTTCAAAAGGACAATGGGTTTCTGAGGGCACTCCTCTAACCCACCAGGAAAAAAACCATCTGCTCTCTGTCACCCCATTCGTTGCGACTAGACTCTCCTTAAACCGCATCCAAATATTCAGAAGGGGACCATCCATAAAGTAATGGGAAAATAACGTGAGGATATTTCCAGAAAATAAAACCCTTCCATCTAGCGTACTGCACCAACAGTTACAATATGTTGTTGGAGTTTACATTTTTCTTTATGGCCATTCTTTAAATCTTATCCTGAAATATTGCTTCACAGTGAAAGTAAAAAAGATTGCTTCTGTCAAAATCTGCCACATAAAAAGTTTACGGCCATAACAGCAACACATTGGCCCTCGCCGCGGAGCCAGCCGTGTGGGGCAGACGCCGGGAAAGGGGCCAAACACACGCTTCCCCGACGCTGCGCTGGGAGCTTCACTCCCAATGCCTCTGTTTTGTTTCCTTTTGCCTTTTATCCTCATTGTTTTCAGGTAAATTTTTTTTTTTTATGATTTAAAACCTATTTCTAAAAAAATAAAAAATCAACAACAGTCTGGGCACAGAGAATAAAGAAATATTGGCTTTTCTGGAGGAAAAGAAATTCATCACCCAAAGCTGTCATTGGTCTTGATTCTCGTGTAAAAAATCATTCACTTCTGATGCCTCCACCATAAAAGTGTGTGTGTGTGTGTGAAATCAGTGTGTGTGTGAACTCAGTGTGTGTGTGAACTCATTGTGTGTGTAAACTCACTGTGTGTGTGAACTCAGTGTGTGTGTGAACTCACTGTGTGTGTGAACTTATTGTGTGTGTGTGTAAATTCATTGCGTTGTAAACTTACTGTGTGTGTGTGAACTCATTGTGCATGTGGCTGAACAACTCAGCAAGTAAGTTTTAGATGTTTCAAACTAACAGGCTCAAATTATTTCTCACTTTACCTTTCAGTAATATCCTACCTTCCCGAAGATCGGAACAGCACTCTGAGATGGAACACGTGCCCTCCCAGTGGCTTTCCTTATTCTAACAATCTCCTTGACCGCCACTCTTCCTCCCACCAAAATCAATTTGTCTCCAGACCTCTCCGATTTCCAGGTTCATTCTAATGAACTCTTCAATGGAACCTTCAACCAAATGTAATTTTTCTAGTAGATGTATTGCTCCACTATGGGAAGAAGACATATGTCTCAGTCCTTTGGTTTCGTCTCTGCCTCATCCCTCCCTTTGGGGAAACCATGCCCTCACTCCCTAAATATACCACCCTCACCCTCAGTCCTGACCTCAGGACACACCCCGTCTTCTCCCCTCAGCCAAGAGCCCGTGATCCGGATCTGCCAGGCCTTTGCTGTCAGGCAACCCTAGACTTCTGTGTGGAAGCCCTAACCCTGGAAATCAGAATATTGCTCTATTTGAAAGTGGGGTCTTTTTAAAAATTTTTAAATATATCTTTGTTGATTTCAGAGAGGAAGGGAGAAGGAGAGAAACAGAAACATTAATGATAAGAGAGATCATTGATCCGCTGCCTCCTGCATGCCCCCCCTGGGGATTGAGGCTCAAACCTGGGCATGTGCCCTGACCAGGAATCGAACCGTGACTTCCTGGTTCATAGGTCGACACTCAACCACTGAGCCACGCTGGCTGGGCAGAAATGGGGTCTTTTAAAGGGAATTAAGTTGAATGAGGTACTTAGGGCGGCCCTAATGCAGTAACAGTGGAGTAGGTAGGAGAAGAGGAGAGGTGGGCACATGGCATGGTGCCAGCCACACCAGCGCCTGCCCAGAGAGGCCTCTGGAGAAACCAGCCCCGGCTGCTGGAGCTGCCCCTCCTCTCAGCACCCTGAGGAAGGGCCTCTCTGGCTTTGGAGCGCCCGGGAGGCGGTATTTGTTATGAACGCAGAGCGCCTGCTGCGTGTTAAGAACACTGTCTCTTTGAAGCCTCAGAACAGGACCATTGAAGTCGCTGGGCGAACCCCACCCATTCACAGAGGCAGAAGCTCAGGTGTGGAGCGAGAGACACCCCCCCACCCCCGGTGTCAGGCAGGCTGCCGGACCCTCGCTCCTTCCATACTGTGCCGGGGGTGGTGTGCGTGCAGCCAGATACCAATTGGTTTTCTAAGGAAAAGCAAGGTAAACAACACATACCATCATATTCACCATCTTCACCATTTCTAAGTGGGCAGCTCATGGTGTTGAGTGCATGCATGTTGCTGTGCGACCGTCCCCAGGACTCTCTCGTCTTAAAAATCTGACTGGGGTGGCTCGCCAGTTTACTTCCCAATCAGAGCACATGCCTGGGCTGCAGGCTCGATCCCCAGTAGGGTGGGTGCAGGAGGCAGCCGATCGATGTTTCGCACTTTCCCTTCCTTTCTCGTTAAGATCAATAAAAACATAAAAAAGCTGAAATGCTGAACCCACTGAAGACCACCTCCCTCCCTCCCCAAGTCCCCAGCAATCCGTTCTCCTTCCTGTTGCTTGATAAACGGTTACCACATCATCACAGAACTTCCCCCATCTGTCATGGTCCCCTTTGAAAGATGACAAAACCAGGCTTAGGTGTTGGCCCAAGGTCACAGATCCAGGACCTGGAGAGCAGGTGAGGGTCAGCAGTGAGGTGACCACCCCATGTCCTTCACCACGATCCTCAGGGTCACAGAGGATGAGGGAAATGTCATTCAACCCAGCACACGTCCCATCAGCCTCTCCACATCCTTCTTGGACCTGAATCCCAACTGAAATTTAAGTTGCTGCTATTAAACCACCCGTCTGCTTGAACAGATGTGGATATTAGGTGATTTGCTAGTTAGTATTGACAAGGTCTAAAGGGGGGAAACAGTAACAACAGCTCCAACCCCGGAAAATGATACCCAGGTTGTGTGAGCATCAGGTGTATGACGAGATCGCATGGCCCGGCAGTGTCTGCGTTTTACAGCTTTTGAGTGCAGGTCCTCGATGGGAGAAGCAACAGAAAAAGGCTGCTGCAGAACAAAAATTCAAATGACAACATCAGCTGACTGCTCAGGAGAGAGAGAGGCTATCAGCCGTGGGCAAACTATGGCCCGCGGGCCGGATCCGGCCCGTTTGAAATGAATAAAACTAAAAAAAAAAAGACCGTACCCTTTTATGTAATGATGTTTACTTTGAATTTATATTAGTTCACACAAACACTCCATCCATGCTTTTGTTCCGGCCCTCCGGTCCAGTTTAAGAACCCACTGTGGCCCTCGAGTCAGAAAGTTTGCCCACCCCTGGTAGATGCTCGAGAAAGCAGGACCCCAGAGTGCGAGGTCTCCCTGGGAATCAGCTGCCCGATGGCCGGGGGGAGCGGATATGGGGTTGGAATGGAGAGGATGACCCCCCCATGGAAAGAACAGGAGAAAGGCTCAAGAGCGAGGGAACAGAAGCGCAGGCGAGGGGAAGCGCGTGGCCCTGGGGTTCCTTGCAGAACGAAAGAGGGAGGCAGACGAAAGCTGGGCCCCACATTTCACCCGGACTGAGCACAGAGCCCAGCCGCACCTGCTCCTCAGGTGATGTGTAACCAGGAACGGAGAGATGGCATTTAGACATCGGTCCCTGGAGAATGTTACTGATCCACCGTCATCAGTGAGACCCTCATCCCTGCAGAATGCCACAGGGAGGCTCCACACATATCCTGTAGAACATTAAATAACTACATTTATCTACACATTTTTAAAGATTTTAAATTAATTTTTAGAGAGAGAGGAAGGGACGGGGAGAGAGAGAGGGAGAGGGAGAGGGAGAGGGAGAGAAACATTGATGTGAAAAAGGAACATTGATCAGCTGCCTCCTGCAAGCCCCCCACTGGGGATCAAGCTTGCAATCCAGGCATGTGCCCTGACTGGGAACGACACCCAATCCACTGAGCCACACTGGCCAGGGTTTGTTTGTTTTTAAAATAAGTTTATTGACAATCAGGTCACAGCACCTGAAATATTAAAGAATATACTTAAGGAAAATGATATTGGTCCTTTAATCAACCTTCAAAAAAAATCTTAAACCAAAACAAATGTTCTGGGGGGAAAATTAGCTCAGTTACCAGGATTTTATGTTGATGGACAGATAGCCTCTATTTTAACTCCTTCTTTCCTCCCAAATTTCAAGAGCAGGATGAGAAGAGCCGATATGGGTCAGGTGGCCGGGAGCTCTGTCTGTGGTGAAGCCCGTGCCCGAGCCCACCAGGTGTGCAGACACCCGAGCCCCCCAGGTGCACAGAAACCCCAGCCCCCCACGTGCACAGAAAGGGGGCTGCAGCTTTGGCTCCTGCCCTGGAAAGGCCTCCCAACGCCCAGGTTCCCGGAGTCAGTCCCTCCGGGAGTTTTTCCTGTGACCTGAATAAAATAACCATCCCTTGCAGTTTGAGTCAGAAAATTCCCGAGAGTACAAGTTATTGAAAATGACAACCTTTAAAAGAAAGGAAGTATCATCATATCCAATCTTTCCCATGAATAAGATAGAGTTCTTAGAGATCTATGGATTTTAATGTATGATTATTATGAAAAGTAAATAAAAACTATAGAAATTATAATATCGTAGAAAAAAATCTATTTATGGTACAGCTCCTTAGGCAAAGCAGAGCTTCCCAGTAGAATATAGCAAAACTAAAGTGCTTATTTTTACTTCCACATGATAAATTCAAGATGAAAGTCCCCTCACATAGAACAGAAATGCTTTTTTTTCCCCAAAAAAATGATGTATTATTATCGCTCTGAAAGTAATCCAATGATATTTCTGCACCTCCTCACAGATGGGAACCAAATATTAATAATATTCTCGTATGTTCTTCCTCATTAGAAATCACACTGAAAGCTAATTGTCTGTACTCAGGCAAACCTCTAGCTTAAATTCTTTCAAAGGCAACGTCCTATCTTTCTGTTCCCTCCCCCAAATTGTGGCAGAGCTAACACACATCTTGTCGGTTGGGATTTGATTTCTACACTACTTATCCTCCAATGCGGCCCTGTCAGGACGCCTGGTGCTGACGAAGACAGGAGTCTCCTGGGTCACAGACAAATGACCTGTGAATATTACTCACAGCCCAGCCAACAGCACGGATGTGTCTGCATCAGTTCCCCTCGTTTCCAGTCCTCAACATGTCGGGCTACACACACAGCGGGTTTGTGTCACAGCCCAGAACACTGAGCTTGGGGAAATCCACCATTACTTTGTAAATCCTCACCTGAGGACATACTTGAGCAGCGGTTCTCAACCTGTGGGTCTCGACCCCTTTGGGGGTCGAACGACCCTTTCACAGGGGTCGCCTAAGACCATCGGAAAACACATATATAATTACATATTGTTTTTGTGATTAATCACTATGCTTTAATTATGTTCAATTTGCAACAATGAAATTGGGGGTCACCACAACATGAGGAACTATATTAAAGGGTCGCAGCATTAAGAAGGTTGAGAACTACTGTACTTGAGGGAGAGGGAGGGGGAGAGGGAGGGGAAGGGGGAGGGGGAAGAAGGGGAAGAGGGGGAAGTGGGGGAGGGATTGATGTGAGAGAGAAACATCAATTGGTTGCCTTGTGTACATGCCCCAACTGGGGATTGAACCAGCAACCAGGGTGTGTGCCCCGACTGGGTATCGAACAGGTCAATCCACATAATGAAAAGACGAATATGTGACACCATCAGTTAACTAATTGAAATGAATTACATAATTAATGGGATCAGTCCCAGCCTTAGGGGAAATGTCAGATTATGCTGACCGCATGGGAAAAGAATATTTATGGTTAATGATTGCTCAAGAGCTGGGGGGAGTCTGACGTGAAGCAGCAGAAACGGGCAGGGAAGATGCTCACCGGGTCGGCACGTTAGTAAGTGGACGAGCTTTGCACTTTGAGGCCTCGAGAGACAGGCTCTCCCCCAGCATCACCTGGAAGGTGGGCGAGAAAGCGGGTAAGGAAGCAGGTTGTGCGGAGTCTCATGGCGCCAACCGCGAAGCCGGCAGCGAAGGGAAACCCAGGGTTCCTGTCCCTGCACCCCGTCCCCAGCGCAGCCCAGAACCACATCCCCATGGGCCTTCAAGACCAACAACGAAGTTACAGACGTGTCATTTTATCTACATTCGTACTTGCTATTTTAACACGTTAGCACCCCATCAGTCACCGGTGACTGACACTACACTTTCCGTCCGGAAGACAAAACAGGCGGGGCGCTTACCGTGTTAATATGTGACTTTAATCACTTTTTAAAATAGGTTTTTATTGATTTTTCAGAGAGAGGAAAGGAGAGGAAGAGAGAGATAGAAACATCAATGATCAGAGAGAATCATCGATTGGTTGCCTCCTGCACACCCCCTCCTGGGGATGGAGCCCACACCCCCGAGCACGTGCCCTGATGGGAATCGAACTGTGACCTCCTGGTTCATATATTGACGCTCAACCACTGAGCCACGTCGGCCGGGCATTTGATTTTAGTGATTTTTTTTTTCGTTTGTGGCTTGAGAGAGATAGAGAGGAAGAAAGAGAGATAGAGATCATCAGAATTTACCATTTGTCCACAAGGTCCCCTTCCTGGAGGTAAACCATTCTCTTTTTCATTTAACATCTGAGGATTCCCATTTTACTCATCCGATGAAGCTGGACCTGCTTAGTGCGGCTGCCAGATGAGGTCTGCGGAAGCCTGCTCCGGCCCGGGGCGCCCGTCGGGGAGAAAATTGAAGTCATAAAGATAATGATCGATCGATGTGCACCGTTCTAATTACCACCACCAGGGTCTGTCGGAGGTTTGGAAACAGGACTGATGACCTGAAAAATAGCCTCGGATTAGAAGATACGGGGCTTCCCAGCTCGGGAGGCAGCGGGGACAGCCGTGGGGCTGAAATACGCTTTCGGCCGTGGCCGGGAGTTTGGGACTCGGATAAGTCCGACTGTGGCAACAGACAGCCACCAGGACAGCCCCCAGGTGTTGGCACACCTGCGAGGCACGGGAAATAAGATTTGTTTGCATCGAATATTCTTCCTTTTAAAACATGTCACTCTCAGCGATCATTTCACTCTAAGGGACTGTCACCTGTCATGACTAAGAGTGGGAGAATGTTTCAGAAAGTGCTCCTCTCTTCCGTCTTATGCAAACACTCTGGGAATCAGCCTGAACCTGAATAACCCTAGGCTGCCTGGGCCACGCGTGGAGACGCCCTGTGACATGGGTGCCTGTGGGCACGGCTGGACACGCTCCTCGCTCCTGGGAAGACGGTACAGCATTCACACTTTCTGTTTACACAAAAAGAGACTTGGTCCCCACAATCCACGCGCCCATGGGGATGGCCGGGAAGGAATTCTCAGGCCTGTGCTTCCCATGAAATGGTAAGCCTGCATCTTTTCAGGTTCATGTGCGTGCATTTAAATGTCACAGTGGATCGTGTTTGCAGGAGAGTCGCAGAAACATTTTCTCAGAGTAAGTGCGGGATGAAAGGCATTAGGAGATAAGTGCCTTCCGGTCTGAGGCTGTGTCCACGTGTCCCCAGTCCCACGCGTCCCCATGGGCTGAAGGCTCTGCGTTTCCCCAGCAGAGGATGCGCAGTCTGAAACCCTGGGACTGCATGGCCGTGTATTAAAAACCTGCTCACTCACTAATGCAAACAGCAAACCTCCTCGGCTCCATGCGGGCTTGATTACGAGGAGGAAGGCCAATTAAAGGACATCGCCCAGCACAGTGGTCATCGCAGGAAATTATCAAGGAAGTGACTCCGCGGGGACCTGCAGAAGCAGGGTCAGAGGGAGGTCAGTGCAGTCATGAAAGACTAACCTTAGGTTCAGTCTGCACGGCCAGCAACATTCTGACAGCCATATGCATACATGTTTGTGTGTGTGTGTGTGTGTGTGTGTGTGGTTTTTTTAAATCCTCACCCAAGGATCTTTATCCCACTGATTTTCATTTATTTTTAAAATATTTTTATTGATATCAGAGAGGAAGGGGGAGAGAGAGAGAGAGAGAGAGAGAGAGAGAGAGAGAGAGAGAGAAACATCAGTGATGAGAACCATTCATCGCCTTCCTCCTGCACGCCCCCTTACTTGGGATGGAGCCTGCAACCCAGGTATGTGTTCTGAGCCAGAATAAAACTGCAACCTCCTGGTTCTTAGGTCAATACTCAACCACTGAACCACGCCGGCCAGGCTCCATTGATTTTTAGAGAGAGTGGAAGGGAGAGGGAGACACAGAGAGAGACAGAAACATCGACATGAGAGACACATGGATCTGTTGCCTCTGCACACACCCCGACCGGGGCTGGGGATTGAACCTGCAACTCAGGTACGTGTCCTGACTGGGAGTCCAACCCCAGACCCTTTGGTCCACGGCCGACGCTCTAACCACTGAGCAACCAGCCAGGGCTCCAGGTGTTTTAATCCCGAAGGTGAGGGTGGGTGTGATGGGGGACTTTTACCCCACAAGCGGAGTATCCTGCTCAGAGCACAAACCTCACATCACGTTTAAGGGCCTGGGTTTCCGAACAGCCAGCCGAGCACATTTCAGACAGATTCCGAACGACAACAGTGCTTCCCAAACATCCCATCTCCCATCGCTGCGGCAGATGCGCGGCTGGCGGCCTCGCAGTTCCATTTAGCGAGCAGTAAAGGGAGAAACAAGGAAGGCGAGACACATCTCCCCATGCTGCGCGTATGCCCGGATTCCGCATCCAGAATGCTGCCTGACTCATCGGGGCCCATATGCCGCCACCCACTTGAGGTTGAAGCCCAATGTTTTATTTTCAGATGGGGGAATGGGGGAGAGTCCGACAAAGTGGTTTCCCAGTTTTCAGGCTGAAATGGTCCAGGGCAAGCCAGACACCATTCCGGAAAGCACCGATGCCTCCCCACGGGTCCTGTGAGCGCGCAGCTGTGCTCCCCCAGAAAACGCCGGTCTCACCGCCTCGGTGGGCACGGCCTCGGTTATCCCAGGAGAACCAGCGGGGCATTAGGAACGCCGGGCTTTAAAACACCCCTGGATGTTAGGGAATCTACAGCCCGTCTGGGAGGAAGAGAAATGAGACGCAGAATAAAACAGAAACATCCCTTAAGTGAATGATGCTCTCCCGATGCCACCCCCAGCCTGCGGTTTACACACCCACCGCCTCCAGCTTCCTGTTGGCCATGGGGCTTTGTCCTTGCACCGGCGCGTCTCAGGCACAGATCCCCACGACGCTTCCTTCCTCGTCCAGCTAAGTCTCTGGCGAGGCGTGAGCGTTTACAACGGCTGCTCCTCCCGAGACTGGCTCTGATCCTGGCGGCCTGGTGAAGAGCAGGGTTCACGGGAGAGCTGCCCTCAGGGGAAGCAAGCAGGCAGCGTGCCCAGCTCGGGGCAGAGTCCCTGGCTCTCAGCCAAAGCCGCCCCTGACAGGGTTACAGCCTGGAAGTGTGTGTAGCCCCGGGCTGCTTTCCCGTACCGTATGTCAGTCTTGAGATTCTGCCATTCCTTGTTTCAAGTTAATGATCTAAATTTTATATGCAAGAACCCTCTAAAAAAAAAAAGCGGGGCGGGAACAGGAGATGAACAGTGGGGGAGAGGCAAACTTGGCTCTCGAGGGCCGTGCGTGAGTCACAGAGCCATCTGCCTAAGAGCCCTGACGCCACTCCTCAAACATGTGGATTAAAAGTTGTTCCCTAAGAGAAAGACACAGATGAGAACACTAATTAAAAAAAAACCAACAACAACGAAATGCATACAAACGTCTTCAAAACAGGGAGGTTGTGACCGCTTGTAAAATTAACACTGTTCTCTAGTAAATACTAATTGCCCCTCGCACGTGAGCTAAATTGGGGCTCTAGACTATAGATGGCGAGTGGTTTCCAATAGCAGATGTACAGCAGGAATGAAAGAGAGACAGTGGGAAAGGACAACACACAAACACGCTCAGGGCACTGTCTACGCCACCCCAGGCTCCCCCTCGCACAGCCGTCTTCCCTCTGTGTCTGTCTGTCTCTGTCTTCACAGGGCGGGTCTGCAGGTCTGTGAGTCCGAGTCCAATTCCACCATCCCACGCGGACCCACCCCAATCCTGTGAGACAGCCTCTTCATTTAACTAATTCCACCTGCAAAGCCCTTATTTCCAAATAAGGTCACATTCCCAGGTACCTGTGGTTAGAGCTTCAACACATCTTTTTTGGGCACAAGTCAATCCACATGTGTTTCCAACTTAGCTGCACAGAGGAATCATATGAGTGATTTAAAAAACACACCAATGACATGCGCCAGTTTGGCTCAGTGGATAGAGCATCGGCCTGTGGACTGAAGGGTCCCAGGTTAGATTCCGGTCAAGGGCATGTACCTCGGTTGCAGGCTCCTCGCCAGCCCCGGGGCCCTGGTTGGGGCGTGTGAAGGAGGCAAACAATCGATGTGTTTCTCTCACATGGATGTTTCTCTCTGTCTTTCCCTCTCTCTTCCACTCTCTCCCTAAAAAGCAATGGAAAAGTATCCTCAGGTGAGGATTAACAAAAACACACAAAACACACAGAGGCCTGGGGGTCCCTCCCCAGAGCTCCCCACACCAATCAGGAGAGGGGGAGGGCACTTACTGGGAGCCATGGACACAGCACTGAACACAACCAAGTCCCCACCTTCTGGAAGCTTCCATTCTAGTGAGGAATTCTCCCAGTTAAGACTCAGTAAAAAGCAAATGCCGCACCGGGACACGCAGGACAAGGAGGAGACACCGGCGTGACTTACAGGCAATGGGTATCTGGAGCCCAGCCCCAGGCGCATGCGGAGCGTTGTGTGTGACTTGAGTGGTCCAAGCCCTGCAGTGGGGACCCTCTCCCAGGCACAGGGAGGAACTCGCTTGAATAAGGACACAATGCACAACCTGACATTTAAGGCGAATGTTTCGTGGCAGGATTTTTGCCTCTATTATGTAGTGAATGTAACGTCTTATTTTTCAAGTTGGATGCGGAAAACCTACTATTACTCTTTAGTCGGAGACCAAACAAACCTGTCAGAACCACGCATCCCAGCCCTGGAGATGAGAATTCTGCAAACTCCATGACTGAGGGGGACCCTGGGCGGGACCAGGGCTGTGTCCAGGTCGCTGAAAGATGGACGCCTCTACCCGTAGAAACGGGCAGGTTCGACGTTGGCATGTCACTACCTTCCCATCCCTGCTTTGACCTGAGAAGGCGGGTCTGTGGGTCCAGCAGGTACTGTTTTCATTGCCTTCAGCTGCTCAATAACCAGGCAAGCAAACCCCACGTGTGCGGTGTCGGCGGCACGAAACAGCTGCTCGAAGGCCTGCCCAGACGGGGCGCCTCAGTAACGGGAAGATGAGCTCACCCTTCCAAAGGCTTCGGCATAAAAGGTGCCATAGAAAAAGGAAGTCATTCTTCTTAGTTGTAATACCCCAAAAAGAGGATCTGCCACCTACACGGCTGCTGAAACCTGATTGCAGAATGGCTTCTGATGCCACACTCAGTGGAGGCCAGAAGCAATAAAAGCTCCATCCAGCCCTCACGCTGAGCAGACCCACATGTGCCTTTAATTTTTTTTTTTTTTTAATTTCCTGGGCTTCCGGCCCAGAAATTGGATGGGAATTTTATTTAAACCTGCTCTTGTGTATCAACTTTTGGTAAATAGCAGGTTTTTGGCTGACTCACATCATGCGCTCCATTTGGAACAGAGGGAGGGAATGAAAGGATCCCTCGCTCTCTAGACCAGCGGTTCTCAACCTGTGGGTCGCGACCCCTTTGGCGGTCGAACGACCCTTTCACAGGGGTCGCCTAAGACCATCCTGCATCTCAGATATTTACATGACCATCCATAACAGTAGCAACATTACAGTTATGAAGTAGCAACGAAAATAATTTTATGGTTGGGTCACAACATGAGGAACTGTATTTAAAGGGCCAGAAGGTTGAGAACCACTGCTCTAGACAGACACCTATTCAGGCTCATCTCACCTGTTCTGACGGTGACACGGGGCTCACACTGAATGTCCATCGCCATTCCTAGACATTTAGGATGTGCACGCTCCCCTTCCCCCCAGGGCAACCACAGACTCAAAGTTCATTCGATCACCTTCCAGCACTAATCCGCTTCCCCCAGCTCCGGCAGTGTGGTCCCAGTTTGGAAATGACTAATGATTGGTGGGGTGGGGGGGTGGGGGGAGGGGCAGGGGTGTCCAGGGGCTCAGGCTTAGGTTTCTCTCTTGTGTGAATTCAATGCTGTCCTGTCTTGCGCTGTCGCTCTGCTGCCCGGGGCCAGTCCCCGCCCCCCGCCCATGAAAATGCTCTCTAGGCAGGGCACGGATGGATGTCTTAGACCAGCGGTTCTCAACCTGTGGGTCGCGACCCCTTTGGCGGTCGAACGACCCTTTCACAGGGGTCGCCTAAGACCATCCTGCATATCAGATATGTACATTACGATTCATAACAGTAGCAACATTGCAGTTATGAAGTAGCAACAAAAATAATTTTATGGTTGGGTCACCACATGAGGAACTGAATTTAAAGGGCCAGAAGAGAAGGTTGAGAACCACTGACTTAGACTCTAAGACTTAGAGGAAAACGCACTGAGACCTCGCCCTGGGAACGCTGGGAAGAGGCACCGTGTGATGGATGTGGGCAGGGGGCCGTCATGGCAGTCGCTAGGTGCACCACAGGCACGGGCATCATTTGCATGTCGTCCTCTGGGTTCTTCCCAGAATTCACCAGTTCTACCCAATCAAACATTCCGTCCCACTCAGGGGGCTTGCCGGCATGCTCCCAGACCGCAAGCAAAGGGTGATTTACAGTAGCCAATGACCAGGGAAGCCGCCATAAACCACCTCTCCGGGTACCTATTCCAGTTTTTTCCCTTTGGCTAAGTACAGAGACCTTAAGAAGCCCAAATTTACTGCAACTTAATTCTGATGGGGGAAAGAAAGCACATTATTTCTATTTATAGTAGTGAGCGCTATCCTTGCCTCCCCCCTTTAAAACCTAAATCTCCTCAGCTTTTTCTTTTTTTTTTTTTAATGCAGCCATTCTTCCTACAAGGAAGAACAGTATCTTGTCAAAGTGAGAGGAGAGGACAAAGGTCGCCAACAGGGGACAAAGCCCCCCCCCCCCTCCCCCCAGGCCCCAGGCCCCAGGTGTGCTCTTGGGGCCAGGGTAGGGAGGGGGGTAAGGGGTGTGTGAGCTCATCGCTGCCCCCTAGTGTCAGGCCTCTGCAGCATGTCCTTCCACCCTGCCTCCCTGGGCCTGGGTTCTACCTCCCTCTTGTCTTTCAAAATCCCCGAAGGAGAGTTTTCCCAGAGACAGGAGTCCAAAGGGCCCGTTTCCTTCACACCCCCTGGGCTCTCCTGTGCCCAGGCCGCTGCCCTAGCTGAGGGGTGTGCCCCTCCAGTACGAGGACTAGGAGCGAGGAGAGGACAGAGAGAGCACAGAGCTGGAAGCTCCCTTTTAGTCTAAGTAAGCCAACAAGTAAACTAGAAACTGAAGACACTATAAACTTTAAAATGTGCACCCTGGGCCCAGACTCCTGCCCAGAGTCCAGCGTCCCCTGCTGACCAGACCTCTCACACATGCATTTCAGGGAAAAGCCACACACTGGCTGAGCCACCCTTATAAAGGGGTCCCTGGAATCCTATTTCAACCAATGGGCTGAGAGACCTGCCCGTCCAATTGGAGCTGAACAGCCATAGCCTCATTTGCATCTTCCCTCAGCAATCAGAGCAGCTACCTAATGACCAATCAGAACATGCCATCCCAACCAGGGCAGTGTTATTGGGACCACAAGGTGCAAATTTTGGATTCCTCATTTGCATAAGGATGGGCCAATCAGGGAGCGGGGTGGCACTCTCTCTAAGAGACCTCCCCTGTGCCCTCCAGAGGCAGTTTCCCCTGATCCCAAAATGTTCACCTGAAGAAAGTTTCTCCTTTCACCACACCCCAGAGGGTGGTAGTCACCTTCGGTTGACAAAACCAGAATTCTAAAACTCAGCCCCAATTTCGGTTTTACTCACAAGGACTATTGCTAGTGTCCCGCGACAGCCTTCTAGACATGGTGAACGCATCCATATGCATGCATGTATGCAAGCGAGAAAACTGTGCTTTTCCGGAACAACTTCCTTCTAGGAAAACCTCCTTGAGGTCACCTCTGTGAGGGGGCTCCCCCCGAATATTCCCACGCCTGTCCCCAGGGCATGTGCATCACTCTCCCAGTGATGGACAGACAGGTTGTCTCCAATAGTTTCAGTTACTGTCAGTGCCGTTACACAGGTGCTGTTAGGAACTCGCGCTGCTCATTTGGGTCCAGGTGCTGCCACCAGCCACTGCCTGGAGGTGATTCGGAACATGCAGGTGCGAAACCCCTAAACCGCACAGGGTCCTCATAGGAAGAACACAACTGTGATGGAGTCTCAGATCTGACTCCTGGGAAGCCCGAGGGCCAATGAAATTTCCACTCACTGAATCAGGGCACAGTCACAGACCCCAAGAGTTCTTTTGGGGGAGAAAACCGAGAAACTGACTTCCCTTTCCAGCGGGGAAGGCCACTGGCCTGGGGGGGGCAGGCGAACCCGGGAAAACCCCCCCCGATTTTTTTAATTCCCCCCTGAAGGCCCGGGGGGGCAGCCCGGGGGCCAATCCCCTCCCTTTTACCCCCGGGCTCCGGGGCAAGCTGCCGGGACCCGGAGGCCCACCCCAGCGGGTGAAGTGTGGTTTTCCCCCC
>NW_005871760.1:116744-129230 GCF_000147115.1 Myotis lucifugus | reverse complement strand
GGGCTGTCCGTAATCCAAAAAAACGGACCGACTAGACACGCTGGCTTCGTGGCCCACGGGCTGCAAAGTTTGGGGAAGACGAGGCAATCTCTAGCCCGTGTGCTTTGGGGCGCTTGTGTTCCCTTCAGGCGAGGGCTGTTTCGGGCTAAAAAGATGGGTACCTGGCTCCAGCGGGGGCTATTCCCGCCTGGCCCTCTGACTGGCCTTTAGCGCTGAAAGTTGGGGGGTGGGGGGGCGGGGAGTTGCGAACCCTGGGTACACAGAGAAGGAGCCCCCGAGGCCCCTGGTCTTGTAGGAGGGTGACAGCGGTGAGCCCTGGAACCCCCTTCCCTCCGGGCTTGGGGCGCCAGGCGAAGGATTCCTCCCTAGAGATCAAGTTTTCTCAGCTGCCTCTGCACTTCCAGGTCTCCCTGGTGCACCGAGTGCAGTCTGGGTTCCTGAGCTCGGACCTGGGTCTCCGCTGCTTCTCCGAAAGCCTGCAAAGCATCCCACGCGCGCGGGTCACCAAATCCCACCCGGCGGCTGCCCGGCGCGCCGTGTCTCAGCGCTGCAGGGACCAGCTATGGTGCTTGAGACTCACGGGCAGCCTCTGGGCTCCGCTGAGCACAGCTGCTCAGGGCCGCTGGTCTGTGCCCCTTCCCCGCATTGCATTTGCTTATGGCTTTGCCGGCAGGAGATGCTCCCACAGCAATGATTTCATAATAAATGGTGTCGCTTAGGCGAGGAGAGGCAGCCCCTCTTCCGAGCCCTGGGGAAGGTGGGGGGGGCAGTCTGGTCACCTGCAACAAGATTGGGGGAAGCAGTGAGCAGGAGCGAGGCAGACGGGGGATGTATGATGTGCAGAGAGGTCGGAAGCCCTGGCTCCCGTGGTGAGTAGGTAAATCCAGAAATCATCTCAAATGATGAAGCAGGAAAAAAAAACCTAAAAATATTAGGGAGGCTGTGCACGCTGTGGTTTGTGCCTGCCCCCACAGAAACGAATATCGTGCTTGTTGAAAAGAATCCTGATCTGTAAATAGATTAAAAACAGGAATTAGTGCGAACAATGAGTCAGGGCCTTCGGAGATTGACAGGAGGGATAATTGCTTTGGAAAGAGCTACTCCGTCTCTATCGCTCCAGTGTGTTGCTCTTGCTTTGCTGGCTGTGTTTGGTAACAGTAGCATGACTTTGGCTCCCATGCCCTGGCCTGTGAGTCTGTGGGTTTAACCCTCTGTGGGTCATGGGACCCGGGAGGAAGTGGCAGGTGAATCGTCATAACCACTCGGACAGCATGTGCAAAAGCCCCAGTACGTGCCAGGGACAGGTCCCGGTGGGACAGGCCCCAGTGGGACAGGTCCTTGTGAAAGACGGCCAGTGGGACCCCTGGACGGATCTGTACCCGCCAGGGACCTCGAGCAGGTGGCTGCACAGTGTTCAGGTGAAGGCTGGTCGGCTGCATATGTGTGGGCCTCCCACCTGGAGATGGGCCAGCGGAGACACCACGTGGCTAATTGACTGGCCGGCTGATGGATTCGGCAGCCCCGGCCTCAGACAGTGACATCCAGCCCCATGTCCTTCTCCCTGTCTGGGTGTCACTCATGTCAGCCTCAACCCAGGGAGCCTGGAAGTGCACTTCTCGGAGGAGTGTAACTTTTAAACACCCTTCATGACACAGCCGCGGAGCCCGAGGGCTCCTTAAAATGGCCACAACACCTTTCATGGGACCCAGTGCCCCGTAGGTTCAGGGGAGCCGAGACCTGCTGTGGACAGCATGCTGTGTAGCCTCTCCTTGGCTCATTTGTGCTCGATGCCCTCACGGTCACATTTCATATCAAATAAGTCTTTCTCGTGTATCGGTTCCCCACTCCTTCCCCCACACCCCGTGCACATCTTCCAGCTTCGTTTTTCCTGCGCAATTTAAGTGTCCAACTTGAAGTTTTCATCAGCTCTCACTACAGTTTGCACTGAAATATTATAGAGATACAACTGTACCTTTTCTTTTTCTTTAAATATATTTTTAATGATTTCAGAGAGGCAGGGAGAGGGAGAGAGAGAGAGAGAGAGAGAGAGAAACATCCATGATGGGAGAGAATCATGGATCAGCTGCCTCCTGCACACCCCCTACTGGGGATTGTGCCCGAAACCCGGGCATGTACCCTTGACCGGAATCGATCTCAGGACCCGTCCACAGGCTGATGCTGTATCCTCTGAGCCAAACCAGCTAGGTCTATACCTGCACCTGCTCATGCTGCACGGCATATATATATCACTGTGTTGTGGCCATGTCACCAGACAGAGGAGCGATGCTCTGTTGCCCTGTCCCCAGTCAGTAAGTCATTAGCAGTGAAGTCATGCTAATTTTATGTTCTGGGAGAGAATCAGATGGCGGGGGATTTATTGATGCTGTGGGCGTGTGTCTGCCCCCTCAGAATCAGTCACTCCAGCCGTCCGCCTTGAAGCCGGCTGATCGGCCGGAGTCACTTGGTCCCTCTGAGAGTGAGCATGTCTCCCGGTTTCAACCCGCATGTAATACGCCGTGATCGGTGGTGGACGTTTCCCTTTCGGATGCCTGATCTTGGTGCACCAGAGAGCATCCTTTTTGCAGAGACGTTGGGCAGTGATTGGCATGTTGGGCCACAGGCTCCTTTAAGGTACCAGAGGTCTTTGAAATGGAGGGATCACAGGTCTCAGGTTCAGATCTGATTGGAATAAACATTTCGGAGATGACCGAGTGGGCTAGGTGGTGTTTGGTTTTCAGTGCTTGCTCTGCCTCTTCTCTCCCCCCACCCCCACCCCCTATCCCCGCCGCATCTGTCTCCCACACACCCTGGCGGGCGCGTGTCTTTTGAAAATTGGCTGCAGGAGGCAGGCACCGCTGGTTGAGACTCTGCATGCCGCGTTTGCGTCCCTAGTGCTTTTCATTCCGCCCTTTCATGCGCACGTTACACACAAGAAGTGAGGGTCCGTAATAGAAGCGCTGGCAGAACTTGATAGCGTCTCAAACAGCTCGGCTCCGCGGAATGTAAATATTTGTAGCATCTTGACTGTGCAAGAGGCTGCCTTGCGGGAAGGGAAGCGAGAGACAGCGGCTGCCTTGTTAAGTGGGAGACAGTCATTCCGGCGATGCGCTTGCTCCTTATTGCGGACGGTGCATCGTAGGACGTGGATTGTGTAAATTACTCTCTTAGGTGCTTTTGTGACTCGGAGTGTGAACTTTCCGGGGGCTAGAACGGGAGGACCAGCTTGCCCCGTTTGTCTTTCTAACTCGCTTGGCTTGGAGTGCCTTGCGAATGCTGAGGTGAGATCTCATTCAGAAACAACGTGGATTACATGGCTGATCCGTGAGCCTGTCCCCACACTGGTTGCACTGGGAAAAAGAATTCATGGGCTCATTACAACACTTCACATGCTCTGCCTGGCTGGTGTTGCTCAGTGGTTGAGCGTTGTGCTCTACACCAAGAGGTTGCTGGTTGGATTCCCCATCAGGGCACATGCCCGGGTGGCAGGAACAATCCCCAGTAGGGGGTGTGCAGGAGGCAGCCAATTGATGTGTTTCTCCCACATTGATGTTTCTCTCTCTCTCTGTCTCCCCCCCCCTCCCTTCCATTCTCTCTATTTAAACTTTTTATTTTAAAATAGAAATGGAAAAATATCTTCGGGTGAGGATTAACAAAAAAACACAACAACAAACACAGGACATTCATTGGGGTTTTCCTGCACCAGCCTGGGCTCAAGCCCTGGATCGCATGTCTTGCCCTCAGTGCAGGGGTGAAGAAGCCGTCTGCTGCCCCGCCCTCGCTCGCTCCAGCCTTCTGGACACTCTGTGCTGGATGAATCCATGAGCCTGGAGAAGAATCCCCCTACTCATCCCATGCAGGGCCTCCCAGCCACAGCGGCCCCTTCCGCTTCCTGGGAGACCCAGTAGACACCCCTGGCGTCCACCCCACGCCCCTTCTTCCATCTCTCCACACCCCCCTCAGCTCACTGTTGCTTCCGCCAGGTAACTCTTTACTTCCAAGCCGCCATTTGCCCATGACCCTGCCTCTGGGCTCCTCCCTGACGAGACGGGCCCATGCTGTCTGCTCTGCACTGCCCTTGTGTCGGGCTTCAGGGGGGCGGGGATCAGAACTTCATGAACGTTGTTCAGCTCTTCTGTCCCTGCCCTTCCTGGTAGCCGGCGGGTGGAGTGGCATAGGCATGGCAGGGCTTCGGTAAATATTGGTAGAATGAAGCTCTCATCTCTTTTATTCACATGAAATTCTACTGTAGTTATATTCTGGCTTAAAATTATTTTGTTGGACTTAAAATGACTAGAAGATTTTATTTTATTTTGCACAGTTTCGGGGTGATCCATCGTTCATGGAAAACAGACCAGGATTTTGATATTGTCTGCATTTAGAAAATTCTGTGACAAATGCATATGCCCTTAAAGCAGGGGTCCTCAAACTTTTTAAACAGGGGGCCAGTTCACTGTCCCTCAGACCGTTGGAGGGCCGGACTATAGTTTAAAAAAAAAAACTATGAACAAATTCCTATGCACACTGCACATATCTTATTTTGAAGTAAAAAAACAAAACGGGAACAAATACAATATTTGTATTTGCATGTGGCCCGCAGGCCGTAGTTTGAGGACCACTGCCTTAAAGGAAGCATAAACTAAAGGTGGTCCGTATGGAGGTCTGGTTCTCGGTGTAATTGGCTCATTTGAGTGCAATTTGGGATTCTCAGAATGCATTATCTTATTAGAGTAAAACAGTGGCATGTGGGGAATATAACTAAATGGCCCTAGCCAGACCAAAGGGTCCCAGGTTCGATTCCAGTCAAGGGCAGGTACCTCGGTTGCAGACCCTTCCCCAGCCTGGGCCTGGTCTGGGCACGTGCAGGAGGCAACCAATCAATGTGTTTCTCTCACATCGATGTTTCTCTCTGTATTTCCCTCTCTCTTCCACTCTCCCTAAAAAGCAATGGAAAATTGTCCTCAGGTGAGGATTAACAAAAAACAAAGAACTAAATGACTAAAAAACAACAAATCAAAGCCCATCTTCCTAAACTATAAATAATTACGGGTCCACGGGGCACCATGTGAGCATGGAACAGTCTCGCCTCATCCCAAACAGAGGGCCCCTCTGAAGGCCAAACATACTCATTCCCCTCCCACTGCCCCCATGGGAGATCTTTCTGGAAACATCCCCTAGGATGATCTGGTGAAATAACGGACATTCCTGGGCCCTGCCAGGACTTTCCGAGTTATCTCGGGGGTCCGACTTGGTAACCTGCATTTTTCAACTTTTTTATTTTAAAATAGTAACAAAGGAAGTCACAAAAATAGTACAGAGTCCCATGTACCCCTCCCCCACCCCACCTCCACCCCCATGGGATACCGGTGGTCATGGTGCATTTTCTGAACCAGGGGTTGCCCCTGGCGCGTTACCATCAGCCGGGCAGCCGATCTGGCCATTTCTCACCGTTTTTTAGCCCGATCCTGTGTGTATAGCCCGGTGCGGTTTTAGTCCATGTGTAGATTCATGTATCTGGGGTTTAATTTAAAGAGCAAACATCCTCAAAGCCGAGTCTCCGTGTCGGCATACACCGATGCTGTATTTATGCAAGTGTCTTCGAGGCTTCCGATTCCTCTCCCACAGGCCGGTTTCCATGCAAATATTTGTCTGGTTGTTCTTAAACAGCACGATCTGCTTCCCCTTGGAGACGCCGGCGTGTGAAAGTTGCTATGGAGATCCAAGTGTTGGCATTTTACACCCGGGACGTGGCATTTGGGGGGAGCCGGTGCTGACTTTCTGAACTCTCTTGGGAAGGCTCTGCTGGGGAGTGTGTGTGTGTATCTTTTACTCAGACCTGGACTGGGTGCTTTGGTGTTTGTTTTTTTAATCCTCACCTGAGGATATTTTTCCATTGACTTTTAGAGAGCATGGAAGAGAGAGGGAAAGACAGAGAGAAATATTGATGTGAGAGAAACACATTGATTGGTTGCCTCCTGCATGCGCCCCGACCAGGGTCCGGGCCGGGGAGGAGCCTGCAACTAAGGTACATCCCTTGACTGGAATCAAACCCGGGACCCTTCAGTCTGGAGGCCGACGCTCTATCCACTGAGCCAAACCGGTTGGGGCTCGGACAGGGTTTTTATGCCACTCAGGCAAAGACCCACTGATGCTGCTTCTCCTGTGCAGCTGCCTCCCAGCCCGTTCCTGGTTCTTACCTGGAAACAGCCACTCTGTAAATAACTCCACACCTTGCAGGGACGGCAATGACCCTTCTCAGGCAACTAAAATCAGCGGGAGCCTGGTATCCTCGATCCAGGCGGGGCTGCTGCTCGCAGGCCGCTGCCTCTGCAGGGGAAGCAGCGAGTTGCTGATCCCCAGTCGCAGTGATGAACCCGTGAGCATCCCGAGGGCTCTGGCACCCAGGCGGGCGCGTTTGCACCCAGTCGGTGTGAGCCACGGAGACGGTGCCTCCCCTGCACGCCCCCCCCCCGCCCCCGCCATTGGCTTCACCAGCAGAAGTGTTCACGTGAGTGTGTATTAGTCGGCCTGTCATTTTCTCAGTTCTTTTGGTTGTTGTTAATCCTCACCTGAGGATATTTTTTCCCTTGAGTTTTAGAGAGAGTGGAAGGGAGAAAGTGAGGTGGGAGGAGAGAGAGAGAGAGAAAAACATCGATGAGAGAGAGAGAGAGAGAAGAGAGAGAGAAGAGAGAGAGAGAGGGAGAAACATCGATGTGAAAGAGACACATTTATTGGTTGCTTCCCGCTCATGCCCCCACTGGGGCAGTGGTCAAACCTGCAACCCAGGTACGTACCCTTGACTGGGAATCAAAGCCTTGACCATTAGTTGCAAGGGCTGATGCTCTAGCCACTGAGCAACACTGGCCAGGGCTCAATTATTCGTAGGGAAGCTTTACTAATGCTTTTTATTTTGCTGAGTAAAGCCAACCAGGACCCGTGTGCACGGATGGACTGCACACGTTTGAAATTCTGAGCCTCGTAGGTCAAAGGTTTTTCTCTCTTTCTCACTTCCTCATACCATTACCTACACATTTCCTCATGCACGTGGAAGAATACACACGGTTATATTTAGTCCTGCTCTACTGGACCATTTCATGAATATTAAACATGGAGTGGACCTGGGGAGCTTGTTCTCTGGTTCTGGGGGGCATATTGATTTCTGCAAACAGGAAGCGTCTCAGCCTGTGGTTTTGTTACGTCCCGGAACCAACCACGTGGTCTGGGAAGGCGCAGGTGAGTGGACAGCATATGTCCACGTGTCGGGCAGTTCTAGAACACAGGCGTTCTCTCTTCTTCATCCAACGGTGCCGTCGTCGTCTGTTGCTTCGGAATATCTTTGGTCATTTTTCCAGAAATTACTTCTGGGGGTTTCCTCCTGAATCTTGATTTTAAAAAAATTCTTCCAAGTGATTACGAATACTCTATTTCTTTGTCATTAACGCCCCCCTCCCCCCCACCCTCCACCTCCCTCCCCTCACCCCCACATACACAATACCCAGGACAGGTTAGAATAGGGAATAGAATTAACACCAAATCAGACAACGCATGAGGTAAGGGGTGCAGACATTTCATAAGCGTCCAAGCAAGAGAATAACAGCAAAGACTGGGGAGGGGTTTCAGGCTACACTTGGGGCCAGTGTGCCCATGTTATTTAAAGTTAGTTGCTTCCTCCTCTTCCTCTTCCTTTTTTCCTTTTCTGGGTTTTCTCTCTTGCTTCAGGGGTCTGTTTTTGAATGGGCTCCTCTGTGCTGACCCCTAGTGGGTAAGTGTTTTCAGTCGTCTCCAATTGAAAAGTGACATGTCTTGGTTTGCAGGGGAACCTGGGGGTCAGGGAAGGCGGCTATAAAACTTACCAAGTTTGACCTTCAGAGAAGAACGACTTTAGAAGAAGATGCAGCACAGGTCGGCCCTGCGGGAGGCAGTTTGCAAAGGCCGCCGCAGCGGCCCCTTCCTCGGCTGGGCCTGGGGGCTTGCACTTCCCTTTAAGCCTGAGTCTCTCTCGCTCACCCTGGATAGGGCTGGATGTGAGGGAGAGAATGCGGCCAGGTGGTGGCGGTGTGAGGGCTGAGCCTCGGCCTAAGACTCAGGGTGCAGGGGTCTTGCTCTCCTCTGGCCCCTGCTCATCACGGCTCCGCTGGGGCCTGGCCTGCGTCTCCTATGCTGATCTTATCCACAAGCTACATCCCAGGACAGTGGGCAGACGTGGATTCCACAGGAAGGTGTGGGGTGGAAAGGAGTATTGGCCTAAAACAAGAGGCCTTTCTGTTGCTCTCTGACGGGGTGGCTGGGAGTGTGCTGGCAAATGATTCTGAGTCATGTGGGACCGCAATCACTACGAGTGTTCTTTTTTTAAAAAAATATATTTTATTGATTTTTTACAGAGAGGAAGGGAGAGGGATAGAGAGTTAGAAACATCCGTGAGAGAGAAACATTGATCAGCTGCCTCCTGCACACCTCCTACTGGGGATGTGCCCGCAACCAAGGTACATGCCCTTGACCGGAATTGAACCTGGGACCCTTGAGTCGCAGGCCGACGCTCTACCCACTGAACCAAACCAGTTAGGGCACGAGTGTTCTTATTAAACTTACTAGTGACCCGGTGCACGGATACGTGCACATTGAAAGGAAACTAATTAGAAGGTGGCCGGCAGGGAGGGACTGGGTGAGACAGGATGGGCACTCCCTAGAGCCAACCTCCCGTGGTCCCTCCTCGTTATCTGCGGAGTGAGCGGGGTCCCTCCAGCAGGTGGGTCCCTCGGCCTGGCCTGCGGGGATCTGGCCAAAACCGGCTCTCCAACATCCCCTGGGGGGTCCCGGAGTGTGGCGGGGCACTCCGCAAAGTTGCTGTCATACAGGGTGTGGAACGCAAACCCAAGTGTGCAGTAAGCCAGATTCAGGGCTGACAGTGCCCCAGCAACAACATAACCCACGGCCAAAGGTGGAATCACTTGGCCCCATGAAGAATCGGGCTCCCTCCTCTCTGGTTTCAGGGTGTGTCACCCTAGAACCGCCACTGCCAAGTCACTGCAGCTCGGCAGCTCCTGCGTTGAGCGTCTGCCCCCTGGTGCTCAGTGCATGTCATAGCGACTGGTTGGACAGTCGGACACTTAGCATATTAGTCTTTTATATAGAGAGCTTTTTTAGAGTGTAGGCAAAGCTCTGGGTTGATGTGTGTCGGTGATCATTAATTCTCTCTAGGAAATTTCTTTTTTTTGTAACGTTACAGAATAAAAATGTGTGCAGTTTACTAAGTCAACAACTGTGACCTTTAATTACTTCATAAAATGTGCAGCTACTGAGTGGCTAGGACGTTTTAGGCACACATATAGCTTTCAAATAAACAGAGCCTCCTAAAATGTAAACAGATGTGCAAATTGACTCAATATTCCCACGGCGGTGGGCAGACGTGGGTTCCACGGGAAGGTGGGGGGGGGGCGTGGAAAGGAGTATCTGTGAGCAAGAATACAACTGGCCCAGAGGAATTTCAACCATGATTGTACTTAGAAAACAACCAGGAGTTTCCAGTGGCCTAAAGCAAGAGGCCTCTCTGTCGCTCTCTGAGGGGGTGGCTGGGAGCTGTGCTGGCCTTGCTCCCGTGGCCACAGGCTGCAGCCACAGGTCCGGCTGGTAGGGGACCTCCAGGTCCTCTGGGGTGCAGGCTGAGGGGAGCTCCTGGCAGAAACCGTCCTCATGCACATTGTTGGGGTGCAAAACAGTCGGACAGGACAGCATCGATGCTTGAAACTGGAATAAGCCCTGGCTCACTCATCCTCACTCAGCAACCCCGGCTGCATTCCTTCCTCCACATTTCAAGGGGTGCACGTGGCGGCTCTCAGGCCTCGTGGCGGCCAGGCCTGGGCTGCAGGCGTCACCATGGCCGCACTCCCTGGGCGAGGGTGTCCCAGGCTCCCTCAGCCTCTCCATAGGGAGGATCAGCACCATGGACAGCGGCTGCATGGTTAACAGTCCTCTACTCTAAGGGCACTACCTACCAACTTCTCATTTTCTTCTAGAACAGTGGTTCTCAACCTTCCTAATGCCGCGACCCTTTAATACAGCTCCTCATGTTGTGGTGACCCCCAACCATAAAATTATTTTCGTTGCTACTTCATAACTGTAATTTTGCTACTGTTATGAATCGTAATGTAAATATCTGATATGCAGGAAGTATTTTCATTGTTACAAGTTGAACATAATGAAAGCATAGTGATTAATCACAAAAACAATATGTAATTATATATGTGTTTTCTGATGGTCTTAGGCGACCCCTCTGAAAGGGTCATTCGACCCCCAAAGGCGACCCACAGGTTGAGAACTGCTGTTCTAGAAGTTTCCAAGGAACCTTTCCAAGGACTTGGTATGAGGTGTAGAAAGTCTGATCTGCTCAATCTGAGGCGTGTGGTTGGCTGACGGTGAGCCTGGTGTGTGAGCCGGAAGTCCTTTCTGAATCTCGAGCGTGAGGCACACCTCCTGTTCCCTCACCAGGCTGATCTTCAGTGCTGCTGGTTATCTAAGTTCTGTGATTAAGGACAATAAACAGAATTAATCTGGGTGCGGGAATTAGGATCAAACCTGTCAGCCGAGAAGATGGCTCTGAACACGGTGAGCTCAGTTTAAATCGTTCTGAGGAAGTTTGGTTGGTTTTAACATGTACAGGCAAAGTGCAAATCCCCGGGGAAGGAAGGCCCGGTCCGCAGGAATGCCGGGTGCTGCTGTCACTGTCCGTCCCTAAAAATAAATATGCTGATCGATGCCCTGAGTAACTGAGTGGAGGCAGCGGTGGGATCCGGGCTGTTTTCTTCTTAGTAATTGTGCCTTCCATTCCACCATTTCACGGAGCCGCCGCTCACACCCCGGGAGGAGCAACGTCTGGGTTACTCCCTAGTCATTAAAAAAAAAAATCTGCCCGATAAAATATAGTTCCTGCAAGATTTTTGCTTAGAGTGTAGAGATTTTTCATGTCTGGTATTAAATCATGTGGAGGGGTTGATCTGGCTAATGAAATCATTATCCCAAGAATAATGACCAACATTTCTCAAAATGGTTATCGAGGGTGGTTTTCTGGTTCAGGAACAAACCCAGAATCCCTGTGACTTAGGGGACCTTGTGGCGGTCACCGTGCACGGTCAGAGCCCAGCTGTCGCCTCGGACCTGGAGGGACAGTGAGCCGAGCCCCCTCATTCCTGCGGCCTTACCACCCCATGCAATCAGAGAGGAGGCTGCATTAACAGAGCCCCGACCCCACCCCTAGGGTGGTCAGGAGGTAGGACGGACCTGCACCCCAGCATCTGGGCCACACTTTCTTGAAGGTGAGGGGTTCACCCCAGGCCATTGGCTGGCACACAGGAGGCCACGCAGTGACCCTGGAACGTTGCCTCCTAAGCAGTAACATCCTCTAGTGACAGAAGCACCCCTTCCCCACGGGAGGGGCCTTTGGGCTGCAGCCCACGAGCTCTCAGTTCCCTTTCCTCGATTTGCTCAGGGGGTGGCGCATTTGAGTTCAACATTGGCGATACTCTGTGGGGTTTTGTTTGTTTTCATCTACGTCGTTGAATCCTCTGTGATGTAGGAAATACTGCATGGAATACGGAACTGCAGTACTGGCTGGTAGGCCAGAGGGAGGACTGATGGAATTGTCCACGGCCGGCAGCCCCGTGGGGGACGCCCACGTGAAGTGCGCTGGGGGGTTCATAGGGCCGGATGCTGACCGCCCATGAGTGTCGTCCCCAGCGCTTCCCAGCTAACCCTGTGTCTCGGTGGGGGCAGGGGCTAGGAGACAGGACACGCCTTCTGGAGTTCCCTCTCTTCCTTGTCCCCGGAGTCTTCCGTCCCCTCTGTGTCCTCCATTCAAAGGGCCACCTCTCCTCCGTGTCTCCGTGTCCAGAGAGTGAATGCCCTCACTCTGGTCCATGTCACTCCACTCTCCTGAGGGGTGGGGCTGGGGGGAGCTGGGAGAACAGAGAAGGTACACTGTCAGCCCTCTGTATCCACGGGCTCCCCTCTGTGCCCGCAATTCCCCAACCTCATGTCAAACATACTGGCAGGAAACAGTGGTGTGACCCAGCCGACCAGCATGGCTCAGTGGTTGAGCGTTGACCTATGAACCAGGAAGTCATGGTTCAATTCCTGGTCAGGGCACATGCCCAGGTTGCAGGCTTGATCCCCAGTAGGGGGTGTGCAGGAGACAGCTCATCAATGATTCTCTCTCATCATTGATGTTTCTGTCTGTCTCTCCCTCTCCCTTCCTCTCCTATATAATAAAAATTATATATATATTTTAAAAAGTGATGTGGTTGCTGGTGGGCTATGCAGTTCGATGTACCAGGGTCGATGGGACTTTTTTCTTGTCATTATTCCCTAGACCCGTGTTCGGCAAACCGTGGCTCAGGAGCCACATGCGGCTCTTTGGTCCCTTCAGTGTGGCTCTACACAAAATACCACATAACGGGCGCGCACGTACAGTGCGATTGAAACTTCGTGGCCCATGCC
>NW_005871760.1:85373-116644 GCF_000147115.1 Myotis lucifugus | reverse complement strand
GGGGGAGGTCCCCTCCGCGCAACCTGCACCCTCTCCAATCTGGGAGCCCTGGGAAGATGTCTCACTGACAGCTTAGGGCCGCTCCCCGTGATTCTCTGCTCTCTGCGGTCCTGCCCGCTGGACGCCACCGCAGGTCCTGTTGTCTGCTCACCGTGGGGGACTGGGCGCCGCCATCTTTGTTGTGAAGTGACAGTCAATTTGCTTATTCTGTGTTTATTCGATAGGATTAGAGGTCACAGTTGTTGACTTAGTAAACTGCACACATTTTTATTGTGTAAAGTTACCAAAAAAAAAAGAAATCTCTTAGAGAGAATTGCTGATCACCCAGACATGTCAGCCCAGAGTCTTGCCTAAGCTCTAAAAAATAAGTGTAATGAGAACACTCGCGGTGACTGCAGTCCCACGTGACTCAGAATCATTTGCTGTGAAGGGAATTCCTCTTATGAAGCTTTACCTTCATTTTCCTTGAGGAAAAGTGACCCAGAACATCAGCCACGTGGCTAAGCCCCTGGGCCACGCCACGTGGACAGCCACATTCCACAGGCCGAGGGCTTGGACAGGGTGGGTATCAAATTCCTTACGGTAAGGATCGCTGGATACAGTTTATCTACACAATTTGTGTCTTTTTCCTTTTTTCCAAGTGATACTTGGGGGTTGATACATTCCCGATTCCCGTGTGAAATCATCTCCTGTGTCCAAATGCCATGGAAATGGGGGTGCGCCCTGAGGTTTCTCTGTTTCCCTCTCCCCCTCGGAGCTTCTAGAACCCCAACTCCCCCCCAACCCCCCGCCGCCGATTTCCTTTCCTCTCTTTGTTTAGATGGTCTTCTGTTCATTTTCTGATCCCCACCATGGACGTGGTTTCTTGAGTCCCAGTCAGGCACACGGGTGTGGCTCTGTCTGTCCTTCCTTCCAAGCTCAAGCCCCCTGCGTGGCCCTTGCAGTCACTGCCCCTCCCCGGCTCCCACTCCCAGAGCGTCTGGGCCCTTTCTCTGTGCGTCTCCTGTCCTCCCCGGGCTCGAAGGCCCAGGTCTGAGCTTCTGCCCGACGTCTTTCCCTGGCCCTGTCTTCCCTCAGGGCCGTCCTCTCTGCTCTTCACGCTGTCACTCCCGTCCTGCTCACGCGTCCCCAGCCTTCCATCCTCCCTCCTCGCTGAGCCCCAGGCTGACAGCCGCCCTTTCCACCGGAATGTCTTGCTGTTGATTTGGGACACAAGGTGCCTGAATGTGAATCCGTCTTTCTCCCCAAACCTGGCTGCTCCTCTCACGTTCCCAGTGTCTGACTCAGACCATCCTTCCTCCTGCCAGGGAAGCCGCCATCCTGGGTCCCCGCCACCCTCTCCTCATTCGTCCCTGTCATGCGTCACACGTGCTGATGGGCAGGTGTCCGATCCTGTCCTGCTCCAGGTGTTGCTTCATTCCTTCCCTCGTCCTGCGCTCACCTTATGGTGAGTCCCCTTTGCAGAAGGTTGCTGTGAGCATCCTTTAAGTCCGAGTGCCCAGCCGCCGGGAGCCAGCAGGGGCTGTCACTAACCCAACAGGAAACCAGGCTCTGAGAATAAAGTCCTCCAGCCCCTTCCCCGGGCCACACCAGGTCCCGGCTGCGACCCCGCCCGGTGCTCTGTGGCTGTCACTGTAATTCCTGCTCAGCACACACGGGTGTAGTTTCTTAATACTTTCTGCCTCACGTGGCACAGTGTGGTCGTCGCTGTTCAAGCAGGAAGAGGACAGAGCTGGTGTAAGTGCCCCGGGCCCGGTGGGCATGTCCTGGTCACTCCAGGTGAGGAAGTTATGGTAGACATAGAGTTTAGCATTCTCCCTCCGGCTCCCGTTTTATTAATGACTTTCATGTCTTGTCTTTCTTTCGTTTTGTTTCGTTAATCCTCACCAGAGGATACTTTTCTGTGGGGTGTGGCTATAGGGCTAAGCCTCAGACTGACCTATGACAGGGCCACAAACAAGTCCCAGCTTGGAGGGCAGAGCCCTGCTAGCATAATTAAGCTTGACTTCAGAGTCCTCCCTTGCTCCTTCCTAGGTAGCTAATGAATGTGGGAGGTGCAGCAAGTGCTGCCAAAACAAGTGAAACTGGCAAGAACATTGTAAACATGTTGACCACTACCCTTGTTTTGCTTTGTGTGCTCTGACTATAAAATAAAGACTCGGCCTGCAGGCCGTGGTGCTATCTCTCCATCTGAGAAGCAGCGTCCCACCCAGCCCCAGCTGTATTCTCTTGTCTGTCTTCTTTAATCCTTCACCGCCCTCCTCAGGCTCACCGAACCTGCCCATGCTGGACGCGATTTTTTCATTGATTCTTAGAGAGAGTGGGGAGGAGGGGGAAAGACAGAGAGAGAAACATTGTGATGTGAGAGAGACACATTGATTGGTTGCCTTCCACACACACCCTGCCCCTCCCAGACCAGGGCTGGGGATCATGCCTGCAACCGAGGTAGGTGCCTTTGATGGGTTCGAACCTGGGACCCTTCAGTCCATGGGCCGAGGATCTATCCACTGGGCCAAACCGGCCAGGGCTCATGGGTTTTCTGGGTGAAACTCCATTGCGTGATCGGTTGGAAACCTGCTCTGTCGTCACAGAGCAGCTGATGTCTGGCCGGCGGCGTTCTCAGGCCGGAGTCTGACCAGAGGAGTCACTGCCCCAGGCTCCGTGCCCCCTGCCCGCTGTCGGCTCTGTGCCAGGCGGGAGGAGGCTATTTTGCTTTTCTTTGTACCTTGGAGACATCGAGCAGCTTGTCACGACTTCAGAAATCTTGGAGGAAATGAAGGCTGAATGCCGAGACAGTAATTTTACCATTATCCCAGCGGGTCTGGCTCCCGCTTGATCCATTGTGATTTTAACAAGGAAGTTACACGAGAAGAGCTTCCCACCGGGCTCTGTGGACAGGTGGAGTAAAACACCTGATCTCCGGCCGCTCATTTTGACAGCTGAGAAAACCCTTCAATGGCCGTGAATAGATCCCTTTTAATCTGTATTTATCCAACATTAAAATTACGGGTTTAGTTGTGCTTATTTGCAATGGTAAAATCATTAGATTTTAAGACAGCCATTTAGTAGTTCAAGATGATAGCAATGAAGGTTTTCCAAAGTGAAGTAAGAGTCTTGATTTTATAGTGTACCTTAAAATGGACTTATTATTATTTTTTAAATATTTTTTTATTGATTTCAGAGAGGAAGGGGGAGGGAGAGAGAGATGGAAACATCAATGAGGAGAGAGAATCATCAGTTGGCTGACTCCTGCATGCCCCCTGCTGGGGATGGAGCCCACTACCCAGGCACGTGCCCCTGATCAGAATCAAACCATGACCTCCAGTTTCATAGGTCCATGCTCAACCACTGAGCAACACTGGCCGGGCTAAAATGGACTTATTTTTTTTTAACATACTTAATATTTAATTATAAAGTTAGCGTGTAGTGTGGGTGTGTCCTACAAAAGGCCAATATTCTCTCAAGAGATGTTGGATCACATACACATTTAAGTCAGTTTATTCCTGTAAAGCAGCGGTTCTCAACCTGTGGGTCGCGGCCCCTTTGGGGGTCAAACAACCCTTTCACAGGGGTCGCCTACGACCATCGGAAAACACATATATAATTACATATTGTTTTTGTGATTGATCACTGTGCTTTAATTATGTTCAATTTGTAACAATGAAATTGGGGGTCACCACAACATGAGGAACTATTAAAGGGTCGCGGCATTAGGAAGGCTGAGAACCACTGCAAAGGATGGCCACTTACGTGTACGTAGTGTTTTACTTCTCCGAAACCTGATTTCAAAATAGGAAAGTGCAAGCAAGCTAAGCTCCCTCGCTGTGTCTGGGATCCCGTTGCACTTTGTTCCCTGTAGCAGACCTTGGCGCTCCTGTGCCCACCTTCCTGCCCACTGTGCCCCTCTTCTGTGCAGCCATTCCTAGTAAGTG
Organism: Myotis lucifugus; assembly: GCF_000147115.1. Classification (NCBI taxonomy): domain Eukaryota; kingdom Metazoa; phylum Chordata; class Mammalia; order Chiroptera; family Vespertilionidae; genus Myotis; species Myotis lucifugus. The sequence continues at coordinate 112,712 of NW_005871760.1, read as the reverse complement.
AGAAGCTGGTCCCTGCTGTGGCTTTAATTTGCATGACTAATGCCGCTAAGCATCTTTTCATATGCTAATTCATCACTTTTATGTCTTCTTCTGGGAAGTGTTTGTTCAAGGCTATTGCCCATTTTTATTGGGCTTTTTATCTTCCCAACATTTACTTAGATACTCCGCATACACCTTACTGCTAATTTTGTCCTTAGACTATTAATTAATTTTCTCAATGATTAGTTTTCGTAATGATATTAATTTTCTTAACGATGCTATTTATGGCAAAGCATTTTTAATTTTGAACAAATCCAGGTTATCATTTCTTAGGAATTGCAGGTACTTAGCGTGTCCTGGGCATGGTCACGCGGCTTTCTTCCGGAAGCTTCCTGGTCTGTTGTCTCATGTTAGATCTGTGGTCTATGTCAGATACATGGTGTGGATGGAGAACGTGAGACTGGGGATTGCTTTATGTAGATATCCCGTTGGCAGTAACACGTATTAAAGACACTCCCCTCGCCACCCTCCCCAATGAACGGCCTTGGTGCCTTGGTTTAATAACCTAAAACTACCCACCTAATATTTGGGGTCTGTTTCTGAGCTCAGCTCCCTCCACGGATCCATCTGCAAGTTCAGCACTGAAATCTCAGTCAGTGTTACGCCTTTGACATTCTTTCTCTCCAATGTGTGTGGCCTTGTCTGGCTCCTGTGTGGCTCCATGTAAATTTGAGAGTCATCTGGGTTCATCCAAGGGGCCTGACGCTGTGAGGTAGTTCAGGGAGGATGGACGTCAACCCCGCGGAGTCTTCAGGCAGCGAGCACTCTTCTTTCTCCTTTACTCAGCTCGTCTGGAATGTCCTCAGCCACCTTCGTGGTTTTCCTGCTGGGTGCTGCACATCCTCCTTAGATTTCTTCCTGGATAGTTGATGTCTTTATGTGCCATTGTAAGGATGGCTTTTAAACGTTCACTTTCCCGTTCTTCATTGTTACATTTAGGAATACAGTTGTTAGGATATTGACCTTGTATTCTGCAACACTGCTAGCTCACATGATAATCCAAGTGGATTTTTGCTTTTATAGGTTTTATGGGCTTTTCTTTTTTTAAAAAAAAATAGGATTCTTATTGATTTTTAGAGAGGGAGGGAGAGAGAGAGAGAAAGAGAAGCATTGATGTGAGAGAGAAACATCGATTGGTTGCCTCCCACTGGCACCCTGACCGGGGCCAAACTCGCAACCTGGGTGTGTGCCCTGACCAGCAATCAAACCGGCAACCTTTTGGTGCAAGGGACGTTGCTCAACCAACCGAGCCATACCAGCCAGGGCTGGGCTTTCCTTATAAACTGTCTGTAAAAATAATGAGCTTTATATTTTTTTCCCACCCAAATGCTTTCATTTTCTTTGCTTGCCTTATTGCATTGTCTGCCAATGCTAGTGCAAGGGTGTTCGGACAAGTGGACGCCTTAATACAACAATAAAGATTTAAAAAAATGAACCATCTGAGACCCCACTTTAAGAAGCAAACACAGAGAAGTAAATGAAGCTCAAAATAAATGTAAGAAAGAAAACACACACAAAATAAGAGCATAAATAAGTGAAACAAATGAAAGGACAAGCAACAGGTGAAATATTGTTTCTTTAGAACCATAAATAATGCTGCACAGGAGGAAAAGGTATAAAAGAGAGGCTCTGACATCAGGAATGAGAAGGGCAGCACCAGCGCAGGTCCTAATCATAATAAAGAAAGAGACTGTAATTTTTATTTTTTAATTTATTTATTATTTTTTGCAGCTAGGGATGAAAACCCTGTGATTTGGGCCCCTTCCCTGGGTCCTTCCCAGGCACGTGGAAAATGCCACATGACCCGACCATCCAGGTCGGTGTCTCCTGATTTTGGGATGGGATTCTCCCAGGGTTCCTGCCTGCAGTGGACTGATCTGCTGAAGGGGCTTATGGAGAGGAGCCGTCCACCTTGCAGGGCGGGGAAGGGAGCTTAGAGGACCCTGCAGGGCTCACAGGCACCGACCTTGACTCATGGTGGGGATCGTGCCCTGGAGGGGCCCCTTGTTATCTGCAACTTTTTACGTTAATTCTCAACAATGGGAACTTTGGGCTTCGCATCTGCTAGTAAGTTGCTGGGATTCACTTATTTATTTATGTTTTTTATTGATTCTTTAGCGAGAGGAAGAAAGAGGGAGAGAAACATCAGTGAGCTAGAAACATCAATGGTGAGAGAGAAGCATGGATTGGCTGCCTCCTGCATGCCCCCTACTGGGGATCAAGCCAGCAAGGAGGGCGAACGGGTCACCTTTCAGTGCATGGGACGACCCTCAACCACCTGGGCCACACCGCCCAGGGCTGGATTTTACCTTATTGATGTCCTCTTTCCTGCAGTTTTAACTTTCTCTCTGACAATTTATAACCAGACTTTGGTTAAGTGGTTGTTTAATATCTGCCCTTGCTGATGACTTGCTCAATCGAAATGTGGATTTTCATAGGCAGCCATTTCGGCTTTCTTTACCAGGGAATTAATAAATAGCCTTACCTTCACCTTATGTGGGCGTAAATGCTTTGCAGATCGGTAAGGATGTATCGAAACGTATTGTAATGAAAACGTGGAACATTTAAAAATAAATATGTCTTTTCTTTACATATAAAATGACACATCCATAAGTTAGACACTCACTTGTTCATTCAAGAACCCTCCCGGCATGTCTGCTCGTGCCAGCGCGCATCCAGATTCCGCAAACCGCCCGTCTGTCGGGAAGGAGTTTCATATTAAAACATCTAATCATGGGTTTCTAGCAGCCACACCCATCCCTGGTGCAGGGTAAAACTTTTGGCTAAAATTCAGGCTAGCATGTGGCCGAGTCCTTGGCTTTTGCCAATATTAGATAGGCCCTCTCCTGCGTTGAAGGGAAGGTGGCCGGGAAGGAGGGAGGGGGGTGATGTGGAGTAACCCCGGGTCTTGTGCGGCTCTGAAAGGGGGATGTGCGCTGGTTCCTGGGAGAGGCCCGCTGTCCGGGTCTGAGCTGCCTGCTCGCACTATAATTCTTTCCCTCACTCTGGGCAGCCTGTGATAGAATAAGCGATGCCGTGCAGCCAGACACACTCTAGTCACCATTGCATGGGAAGGTGGGACAGTGAGATTCACAGCTTCTAACTGCTGATGTCACTGGGACTAACTCTGTTTTAGTGAAGTGTCTTCCTTTTCTTCGTGCTGGGAAACATGGGTACCCCCTGGATACGGTGTATTCATTCGCCCGAGACACCCGCCTTTGCATGGGGATGTCTCCACCTGGGTCCTCCCGGGGAGGGGACACAGGAGGCTGGGGCGGGGGGTTATTGGGGTCACTCTCGGCACAGCGAGAAGCCGCTGCTCACAGCCCCGAGGCCGCCTCTCCTCGGAAGGTCAAGGGTGCTCACTAGACTCTACAGGAATCGGTGATTAAGCTGAGAAAGAAAATAAGCTTAAAATTGCAAATTTGAGCCCAGGAAATAAACACTTTGTGTTTCCAGGAGGGAGGGAGGATTTAAGGCTTTATTTGAATGTGCTTTTTAGAAACATGTCCTTTAAGACAAGAGGTATGTAATAATACCTTTTCTTTTCTAAGTAGAAAAAAACATTAAGCAGCAGGGTATGTGTTTTCCCCCTTTTTTCTTTCACTTGGTACAAATTACAACTCAAGGCCAAAAAAAATTAATAATAATCCTATTAAAAAATGGGCAAAGGATCTGAATAGACACTTATTCAAAGAGGACAGACAGATGGCCAAGAGACTTCTGAAAAGATGCTCACTGTCACTAATCATCAGAGAGATGCAGATTAAAACCGCTATGAGCCCTTGCTGGTTTGGCTCAGAGGTTGGCCCGCAGACTGAAGGTTCTTGGGTTCGATTCTGATCAAGGGCACGGACCTCAGTTGCAGGCCCAATCCCCGGCCCTGGTCAGGGGGCGGCGGGGGGGTGCATTCTGGAGGCATCCAGTCCATGTGTCTCTCTCACATCGATGTTTCTCTCTCTGTTCCTCCACCTCCCTTCCATTCTCTAAAAATCAATGGAAAACATATCCTCAGGTGAGGATCAACAAAATACAAAAACAAAAGCAAAAAACAGCCCCCAAACCACAAGCACAATCACCTCACATATTAGAATGGCCATCATCAATCAACAAACAGCAAGTGTTGGGGAGGATGTGAAAAAAGGGGAGCCCTCTGTGAGGCTGGTGGAATGCAGATTGGTGCAGCCACTGTGGAAAACAATATGGAATTCCCTCCAAAAATTAAAAATGAAACTGCCTTTTTAAAAGTTTACCCATATTGTTGAAAGTATTACAGATGCCCCCTTTGTGTTTTTTTCCCCATTGACCACCCCCACCCACCTCCACCCAGCACCCACCCCTCCCAGGCCTTCACCGCACTATTGAATTGCCTTTTGAGCCAGCAATTCCACTTCTGGGAATAGATCTTAAGAATGCCAAAACACTAATTCCAAAGAATATACGCACCCCTGGGTCCATCGCAGTGTTATTCACAATAGCTAAGACCTGGAAACAGCCCAAGTGCCCATCAGTAGACGAGTGGATTAAAAAGCTGTGGGACATTTGCACTATGGAATACTGTGCAGCTGTAAAAAAGAGGGATCTCTTACCCTTTGAGACATCACGGAGGGACCTGGAGAGCATTATGCTACGTGAGATAAGCCAGTCAGAGAAAGACAAGCACCATATAATTTCACTCATGTGAAATCTAATGAACAAAATAATAACAACAAAAAGAAACAGACTCATAGATACAGAGAACAGACTGACAGCTGTCAGAGGGGAGGGAGTTGGGGGACTGAGTGAAAAGGGTGAAGAGATTAGAAAAAACACACACACCAAAAACTCATAGACACAGACAGCAGTGTGGTGATTACCAGAAGGAAAGGGGGTGAGAGGAGGTAGGAGAGGGTAAAAGGGGGATAAATAGTGATGGAAGGAGACTTGACTTGGGGCGGCAAACACATAATACAATGTATAGATGATGTAGGATTGTACCCCTGAAACCTACATAATTTTATTAACCAGTGTCACCCCAATACATACAATAAAAAGGAAAATTTTAATTATAATGTGAGGAACAGGAATTTTCCTACAGAATAGATACAATTTGAGGGCATTTTTAATAGACTAATGTACGGTGACTGGTTTTTATCTCCGCCATAAAAAGAACTTTTTTCTGGTTTACATATAAATGATTAATGTAATTTCAATTTTCATCGATTAATGACATCGTTTCCTCCTGGCTTGTGGCTAGGTGAAGAATTATTTTTTTCCCCACCCTCGGAAAAGGGAGTGTAGTCTGGTCTGGCTTTGGGAATGAGTTTCTCTGGGTCCATTTTAAGTAGACATTATGTGTGCTATTGATTTTCTAAATTTTTTAAATGGCAAGGAAGAAGCTATGCAGATTAGCTGTCGGACTGGTGGTGGTTTATTGATGAGAACACGGGAAGCTTATTTGAAAGGCTCAGAGGGGAGAACGGAGTGTGTGCTCACACGCATGTACGGCTGGAGCATTTCTGAAAATACAAGTCTGTGTGGTTTTCCCCTGGATTCCTGGGCTCCATCTCCCAGGAAAAAACTGCGACTGTGGGCTCGAGGGAGGTGAGCCGGAGGGGGGTGTGGACATGAGAGGACGGAGAAGGAATAGCCCTGGGCGGAGGCAGATGGGCGTGGTGTTGGGGGGTAATGCTTGCGGCCACACTGCCAGGTGGTGACATCTTCCAGGGGGTGTGGGTGGGCGGCAGTAGGTGCTCTGGGCCCGGGAAGTCACCACAATGTTGCAACCAAAGAGAAGGTCACCCAGTCGGACTCGGCTCTGAGAGTCCAGGCCCTGGAATCCCAGGAGCCCATGGGAAGGAACCAGTCAAGAGTATGAATCCCAGTCAAGGGCACATACCTGTATTGCAGGTTTGATCCCTGGCCCAGGTCAGGGCACATGCAGGAGGCAACCAATGTGTCTCTCTCATATCGAGGTTTCTCTCCCTCCACCTTCCCTCCCTTTCACTCTCTCTAAAAATCAATGAAAAGCCCAGCCGGTGTGGCTCTGTGATTGGGCATCAATCTATGAACTAGGAGGTCACGGTTCCATTCCCTATCAGGGCACATGTCCAGGTTGCAGGCTCGATCCCCAGTAGGGGGCATGCAGGAGGCAGCCGATCAGTGATTCTCTCTCATCATTAAAGTTTCTCTCTCTCTCTTTCTTTCTCTCTTTCTCCCTCTTCTTTTCTCCCTCTCTCTCTTTCCCTTCCCTTCCTCTCTGAAATCAATAAAAATATATCCTATATTATAAAAGTCTAATATGCTAAGTGTCATCTGTTCAACCAATCAAAGTGTAACATGATAATGATATGCTAAGGCCACTCAACTGCTCTCTATGACCTGCACTGACCACCAGGGGGCAGATGCTCTGACCAGTAGGGGTCTGGCCAATCAGGACTGAGCAAGATGGGCCGGACATGCCCTGGAACCCTCCCACCGTCCTGCCCCGGCTGGCCAACCTCCTGCGTCCCTCTCCAGCCCCGTTTGTGCACCGGTGGGGTCCCTTGGCCTGGCCTGCACCCTCTTGCAATCTGGGCTGAGGGACCCCCCTCCCGAGTGCACAAATTTTGTGCACCAGGCCTCTAGTATTTTTAATAAAAGCCTTCCTGTGGATGGGTGGTAGGGCTGAAAGCTCACCCCCAAGCTCAACTAGCACAGGAAACCCAATTCCTCTATTTCTATGACTCCATTCAGGCTGTTTTAATCGCAGACCCTCACCACCTCCCCAGCCTTCCTGCTGTGGCTCCCAAGTCTCTGTGGAGCCAGAACTGAGAGATGGCAGCATGAGCAGTGATCAGAGGAGGGGACTTGGTCAGAGGCCGGGTCTCAGTCATCGCCCTCCCAGGCGTGTCCGTCCACGGGTCGCTCCCTGCTGGTGCCATCCCAGCTTCTGTGGCCTGGGGTCTCCCTGGAAACTCCAGGTGACGGCTCCTCTGTCCCCCCGTGGCTCCCAGCACCCAGGCCCCAGGCCCGGAAACCTCTCCTCAGTGCCCAGCGACGCCCTCCCTCCCTGTGAGCGTGTTTCCAGCCGAGACCTTTGCTGCATCTTCTCAGCGGGGTTCGGAAGCACCTGCTGATTTTGGCAGCGACTCCTCCGGGGACAGGCAACATGAACACCATTCCGCCTCCACCTCCTGGTGAGGAGGAACCTGAGAGCTCCCCAGTGCACCCCGCGGAGAGGAGGGAGCAGCCCTGCAGCGGGGTGGAGCCGCCTGCAGGCGCTCGTGGGCTGGGCAGCGGGCGAGAGTTGGAAGCGGAGCTGGTTCCTGAGAGCGCTGGGCCACACAGAGTTCCTTGGGGAAGTTTTAAACCGACGGCAGTTTCTGGGCCTGAAGCCTGGAAATGGCGAGGCAGTGAGACCAGGGGATCGATCGGCGTTTCTGTTTAGCTCCCCAGATGGTATGATACGGGGCCAACTGTGGCAACTCCAGCCCTAAATCAGATGTTCATGAATTCAACACATATTGTGTGGAGCATCCCCCTTGGCCCCGCTCCGGGCTGGGGCTGGGCTTTGGGCCGCCGGCGGAGAGCCTGCCGAAGTGGCCGGGCGGGAGGTGAGCACAGCAGGCTCAGCCTGATTTGAACAAGTCTCCAAAGAGGGTTTTGGCTCCTGTGGCTGGTTTTTTGTTCTTCTCCCGTCCCTGTAGGTTTAGAGACTGCAAACTCCCGCCTGTGGCCACATCTTGTCTAGTTTTGTTAGACCAGCCCTGTGTTATTTAAAAAACAACAACAGATGCTGCCCTAGCCGGTGTGACTCAGTGGTTAGAGCATGGTTCTCAACCTTCCTAATGCCACAACCCTTTAATACAGTTCCTCATGTTGTGATGACCCCCAACTTCATTGTTACAAATTGAACATAATTAAAGCATAGTGATTAATCACAAAAACAATATGTAATTATATATGTGTTTTCCGATGGTCTTAGGCGACCCCTGTGAAAGGGTCATTCGACCCCCAAAGGGGTCGCGACCCCACAGGTTGAGAACCGCTGATTTAGAGCATTGTCCTGTGCACCGACCAGTCTGGCTTTGGTTCCCAGTGAATGGCACGTACCTGGGTTGCAGGCTCAATCCCTGGCCCCAGTTGGAGCACCTGCGGGAGGCAGCCAGTCGATGTGTCTCTCTCACATCGATGTTTCTCTGTCTCCCCCTCCCTTACACTCTGTACAAATCAATGGAAAAAATATCCTAGGGTGAGGATAAAAAAATGAGTTGCCAACATAAAAAACAAAAAGACAAGTGAGCAAAGTTGTCTGAATCCCAGAGGCTGCTTCCCTGTGTTCTGGTGGCCCGGGACCCTCCAGGCTCCCCCACCTGCCACTTCTCACCAACGTATACTGTCCGCCGGTTCTTTAATGATGCTCAACCACTGAGCCACGCCGGCCGGACTGTCTTTGTTTTTCTGAAATGCGGAGGCTGGTGGCCGGACCGTGTTTTTAAAAAAAATATATTTTTATTGAGGTCAGAGAGGAAGGGAGAGGGAGAGAGAGAGAAACATCAATGATGAGAGAGAATCATGGATCAGCTGCCTCCTGCACGCCCCTTACTGGGGATCGAACCCACAACCCAAGCATGTGCCTTGACCGGGAATTGAACCGTGACCTCCTGGTTCATGGGTCGATGCTCAACCACTGAGCCACGCCGGCCAGGCTGTCTTTGTTTTTCTGAAATGCAGAGGCTGGTGGCCGGACCGTGTTTTGATTCCACAGAAGGAAACGTGTGTGTGTGTGTGTGTGTGTGTGTGTGTGTATGTGCAAGTAGCGGTACTTTATCCGGAGGGTCCGGGGAAGCAGGGAAGCGGGTCTGAGCCCTGGACACACCAGCATCTTAGGGTCTGTTCCAGAGCACGTTTGTCATCGCTACTTGCTGGGCGGGGTCCGGGGCCTGAGAAGCAGTGGTGCTGTTCAGAGCTGGGCCTGCCTTTCCCCTCGGCCCTCCCCCTCCCCCTGCCAGATCTGCAGGTGGCTTTTGGGTAAATGCCGTCGTCTCCTGAGTCCGCCCGACTGTGGGGAGGCCAGGCAGTCCTGAACGTGTGTGAACTGAGATGTGAGGACTCTGCCTTGCCCCTCACTGTCTTCCTTGAAGTCTAAACTTTTCCCGCTGGTACTTGCAAATGCTTTCTTCGCCTCTCCTATGGGCAGGCTTAGAAATGTTACTGTTATGGCCCTCGGGGTGGCCGTTGGGCTCCTGTGACCCGAGGCAGCCTGTGGACAGCGCCCAGCGAGTCCCCATCTGGGCAGAGTCTTTGGGACCCGCTGACCTTGGGCTGCAAAGCGTGGCTCTTAGGTGTGAGCTCCCAGGGGACGAATGAGAATCACCCCGCTGAGTAGAAGGCAGCACTTTCTACATCACAGATTTCCTGCTGTCCCCGTCACCCTTCCCGCAAGGAAGGGATTCACACTGATCCCTGATTGGACACAAGGCTGCAGTGTCTCTGATACGCTCTGTTGCACATTCGTCCAGGGCCACAGGGGTCAGTTACACCGTTCAGACTTCTTTAAGCGGGAAAATGCATTTGGTCAGACGCTTCCGGGCGGATGGCGTCCAGGTTGCAGGCATATGTGGTTTGGTCCGCACACGTGTTCTGAAGTTGTGGTTTAAGTGGGTGGCTTGCTAATGTTGGAAAACGGGGACGTCTTCTGTAAAACTCTGCGTGTCCGGGTCTTCTGAAAACTCGGAGCGTCTGGAGGCCCCGGGTTTACAGTGCTCATCCCCTCCCTGGGGTGTGGTATCTGTGCCCTGTTCCCCATTATTCCTTGCAGGCTGGCAGTTTGAGCTCCCATCCCTGTGCACTAGGGGTTTCTTCTGAACCATTGCTTGTTTGCAGGAAAACAGTCAGAGCTGTGCCCCTGTATGTGTGGGGAGCAGGGGCAGGGGTGGGGGAGGCGGGGGGGAAAAGGGTCTGTCTCTTCCACTGAAATCCATACAGTGGGGATAAATTCACAGTTTGCCTCCATTTAGATTCACGCCTCTGTGTTGATAGAGCGGATGTGTTGTACACCTAGAAGCAGCCCCTAATAGGTGTGAGTTCCAAGCTTATAACTGTTCATAGCCGTGATTAGCATTCCCAAAGGTGTCAGAACCACTCCATTCATTGTGATAAAACGCAACTTTAAAAAACACACAGTTAAGCAGAACAAGTGTTGGGCGCAGCTGGTGTCGCTTTAAAATGAGTTGGAGACCTGCCTTTAAGTGCCTCCTCCATTGAAGTCTTATTTATCACCAGTCAGGTGCCCATCATATTTAATTTCTGCATAGCAGTCGTGGCAACTGTCCTCTCTCCGTCCAGGGAGCCGGCTCAGCACACAGTCACAGTCCTTCTTCTTATAGTAAAGCACCTATGCACACACTCCCCCCGCTCTGCAGGTGTGAAACTGAGGGCTGGGGCAAAGGAGGTTCAAGGAACAAGTAACTTGCCCAAGGTTATACAACGGTGTGTGAGCACATATGTATCTATGCCACATACATGTGTACACACATGTACATATATACACCATGTTTAACCACAATTTATTCCGCCTCCCATGGTTTCTGTACTATTTTTTTTAGAGTACAAGTTACTTTTTGTTCTAATCCTCCCTGGGATATGCATTTTTATTGATTTTTAGAGAGAGAAAGGGGGGGGGGGAGAGAGAGAGAGAGAGAGAGAGAGAGAAAGAGAGACATGGATCTGAGAGAGAGAGAGACATGGATCTGAGAGAGATGCTTGCAAAACAGTGGGCGCTGGTGGTGGGGACGTGGGAGCAGTGTAAATCCAAGAACGGCGTTTGTTTCTCCACCATCGAAGCTGGAGGTGACTGTGGCTCTGAGGCATGCGCGAAGCCATCCTTCTGCTCGAATCTCTGTCCTGTTTGCCTCTGAAGAGGAGACTCGCATCGGGTGCCTGTGAGTCTGATGGAAACAGAGCCACACTCAACCAAACAGCTGAACCGAACTTCCCCGGACAGGAAGCGGCCCCGCGCGCTGGCCAAGGCGGCGCTCAGCGTTGTCCACAGACGTTTAATATTACAAATGCGTATCAATATTTCACGACCTGTTACCTTCGCGGCATCTCATAATGCATGTGACGACAGCCGCAAATGGTCTCTTAGAGCAAAACGCAGGAACTACTCTCGAGCCGTTTTTGGTTTGGGGTCCAAGGTCTGGCAGTTCTGGGCCCTCAGCTGACTGACATTAAGAAGAGACAGGACGGGGGTCAATACGCACTAACTGGGGGAGCTATTTAAAGACGCCCCCAGCAACGTGTGGTGAATATCGTGCGCTTTTGGCCCCAGATGCAGCTGTCTGTCGGCAGAGGAAATTGTGAAGGGTATCGTCTAGCTTTCCTTTGATGTGAGACATCCCCGTGAACACGGCGAGAGCGGATGGCGTTTGATTTGGGTTTGTCTTGCTCTTTGGCTTCCTTTGTCATTACTTGGGCTCGGTGGTCTCGGGAGCGGGCCGCGTCCCCTCGCTCTGCGACGGTTCTTGGCAGCTCGGAGACACACCGGGTCCTGATTGGGTTCGTCGCCTTCGTTATTTATCACGTCAGTGCCCTACTTAGCGTTGACGAAAGGAGCAACGTAATTTTTAAACGGAATATTCCTGAATGAGTTACTTTTTTATCTTCAAACTTTATTATAGAGTGTATGCCCGTGCGCTCGCCTCTATGGGAATATTAGAATATCCGTATTCCCTCTCTTATATCAGACAGTTTGCCTAGTATTTTCTAGCCTGGGAGTCTGTGAATTCGAAGGGAAAGATAAAGTGGGTGTGTTTGGAAAATGTGTTTTCTTTTTATCCTTTTACGCCTGGTACAGATATAAGGCGTCTGATTTGAATGCCCTCCCCTTGCGAATCTGATCGTGTCAACTCCTGTTTCCAAACGCGATGGCTTTTCCCGGGCTTTGTCCTGAGACCAGCATCCTTAGCCCGACATCTGAGGGCCCCCCATTGTACACCTGCAGCCTCATTTCCTTCACACCCACCTTCGCCATCGGCAGCCTCTCCTGTGGGCCTTCCTTCTGCTCTTGCCACAAGCCGTCAGCACCTAAGTCACTTTGCTGAAATATTGACCTATAGGTAGGTCGTGGGCACGGACCAATCAGAGAGCAGGATTCTGGAACTCCTGCTAGCCAGGCATTCGCCCTGAGGTGGTGGGTCGAGGGGCAGGGGTAGGGTCTGAGCAGCCCAGGAGGGCAGGGAGGTGGCCAGCCTGAGTCCAGTTCAGGGCGACACCTGGTCTGTGTCCACACCCGGAAGGGTGCTCCCCCTTCTCCCCTCAGCACACACATCACACGTCGGTTATGCATCTCCGCCTTCCCGCCATCTGCTCGCCTCCTCAGAGGAGCCCCTGACCTTCCGGGGGGGCCTCCCCCTGCCCCCAAGGCTCCAGGGAAACCTCTCCCTGTCACTGTCCCTGCCGGTGGCCCGTTCACGGCGACTTGGCGCTGACGTGGATCGTGTGCCCCTCCCCCTCGTTCATAGAGTCCACTCGGGCGGGGCTGGTCCGTGACCCGACACCCCCTACCCCACCGCCCTCCAGGATGACAACCTGACACCTCATAGCAGCTGCTCAATAGTATGTATTGATCACATGGATTTTCAAAAAGACTTGAGAACGTCTTCGAATACATTTACACGTTTAAAGTGTAACACACACACGGAACCTGGGGTGCATTGTTGGGAAGATAACAGTGTTATCATCCTTTTAATAATGTCTTACATTTTTTTCTGAAGTAATTTCAAGTTCATGGCTAAATAAATATTGCTTTTCTATTGTGTGTGCGCATGTGCATAGGTGTCCACGTGTGTGTGCACGCATATGTGTGTGCATCTGCACATGTGCACATGCATGCATGTGCACCTGTGTCCATTGTGCGTGTGTGTGTGTGTGTGTGTGTGTGTGAGCTCATGATTTCTGGACTACAGCTTCCTCACAGACATGATCAGAAGGAGGGTGTGGTGGTTATGGATTGTCAGTTATCAGCTTAATCCAGAATGATTTGGGTCAGCATTCGGGTTTGTAATTGAAAATAATTGTGGACACAGACGGTGTCGCTGACTGAGCAGAAATAGAGGGAGGCAGGCGGGTCTGAAAGCTTCCAGGCCACAGAGGAGGCGCCAGCCAGGGCGGAGGCCTGGGAACCCAGGGCTGAGTGAGTGAGGTGGAGAGGGCGCCCCCACCCCACCCCGTGTACTGGGATCACTCGGTCATCTCGGCGTCGGTCTCTGGGACAGACGCCATGCACGTGGCTCCCAAAGCTGTTTCCGGTGCGTCCTGTGGCAGATGCAGCCGCGCCCTCTCACTCCCTGCCCCTTCCTTACCTGAGCTCACTGCTGGGCTGGGGAGTCACGTTGCTGCCCAGCGAGCGGCTGGACGTGCTGGGCAGTGATGCCCCGGGAACGGCCTCCACACGGTGACGAGTGGGAGGTGGTGTGTGGAGCCCCCGGCCCTGCCCCCATGACAGGGATTATGCGGGCAGCTCGGGACAGCCTTGGGTGACTCCGGGTTAAGCTGGAGTCACACCCAGTTTGGTGGCTTGTCTCACCCATATCGGCTGCCTCCCTCCCCCTCTCACCCTCGACTGTTTTTGTCCTTCACCTGCCGGGGAAACGGCAACACCTGAATTCATTTTGCAGCGTTTGCAGCTGTATGCATGCATGTGTTTACGTGTATGTGTGAGCGTGCCCTTTGCAGTGGTGATGGCGTCATGCCCTTTGCAGTGGTGGATGGCGTCCTGCCCTTTGCAGTGGTGATGGCATCATGCCCTTTGCAGTGGTGGATGGCATCATGCCCTTTGCAGTGGTGGATGGCGAGTGTGCCCTTTGCAGTGGTGGATGGTGAGTGTGCCCTTTGCAGTGGTGGATGGCGAGTGTGCATGCCCTTTGCAGTGGCGGATGGTGAGTGTGCCCTTTGCAGTGGTGGATGGCGAGTGTGCCCTTTGCAGTGGTGGATGGTGTCATGGCCTTTGCAGTGGTGGATGGTGTCATGGCCTTTGCAGAGCTGGATGGTGAAGAATGGCCACAGATCCAATTCCTGGGACAGTGGTTGTCAGCTGCATGTTGGTGGTTCCAGGTTCTCAGGGGCAGAGTCAGTGCTGCCAAATCTGGCATCCACTCCACCGTCCCAGCCCCAGCGCCGCCTCCCACATACATTAGGTCGCAGCATCGCCATGGGAACGGCGGGCTTAGCCTATCAGTGTAAGAACATGACTTGGGCGTTGTGATATTTTCACTTTTTTAATGGTCGGGACACAGTTTAGATTGATGACATCGCTCACTTGCCAAATCCACATTTAAGCTGGGATTCCTCACCCTGGCTCAGCGACAGCGAATTCGGCCCAGGCCCAGCCGCTGCCCAGGCCCAGCCGTGCGTCCTCCCGCCAGCATGGGCCGCTGTCGGCCGTCGGAACAGGGCCCCAGGTGTGCGGCCATTCGGCTTGACCTCTCACCACGCAGGTTAACGAGTGTTTGTTGGCTGCTGAACATGACGCAGGATGTTCACATAATTATTTCCTCTCTACCAGCCCGTTTCAGTTGAGGAAAATTAAAGAAGATAAACAAGAAAATCGTTTCACTTGCAAGACTCTCAGGCTCCGTAGTTCCCACCACGAGCGTTTTGGGTCTGTGCTCGGCAGCACGCTCTCTGCGCTTGTCCTGAGCGCGCCGCCCTGGAGGCGAGCCTCGGTCCTGCCGTTTATAATTGACGCTCCTCGTCATGGACCCGGGGGCCCAGATAACCGGTGCTGTGAGGTGTCTGGTCCCGAGACCCTCGTAGTCTTAGCAGCATGTCATCATCGGAGAAAATGAGAAAAGTTGGAATGCCAGGGTTATAAGTGCTGTAATTATTATCTCGCCAGTGTTTTAACACTTAACATTAATGTTTAATATTTTTAGTGTTGAACAGTTCTGATTTTATGAGGCCACTTCCATCTGCCTCTCAGTTACATAGAGTGTGTGTTTTTTTTTAATGTCTCTACATTTCATACATCTTCTCTTTTGCATCCAAAAAGATGCATTTCCTTTGAGGATTTTGAGTGGCATACAGTTTTAGGAGAATAAGGAAATGTATTTATAAAGGCAATTCATTTTTTTCAAGCCTAACTTCTTTGTACATATATTTCACAGATTAAGGGTTTACCTGAAGACAAACCACCCTGTTCATCAGAGACTGGACCAGAGTTCCTCCCTGTGGGCAATTAAAGATGCTGTTGTCATGGAAACAGCTGGTCCTGCTGTCATTCATTGGCTGCCTAGGAGGTAGGTAAAACTAAGCTGTATTTTCCAAGTTGAGGTTAGAAATATACTTGAGTCATATATTCAATAATTTTTAAACTGTGGAGTAATACTCCTCCAGTAGCAAGGAAGAACAGTTTTTGTTGTTATTGTTGTTGTTTGGTTTTTTCAAAAAATTCAGACACTCTTCTGACTGTCAGATTCTCATTTCAGTCCCTAATTTTGGCCCAATGTTTTATGCCTTCTTACCTCATGAGTCTCCTGTAGCAGACGAATGCAACAGTTAATCAGAATTTGCAGATGTTAGTTCATGAATATTTTTTTCCAAAAGGAGCTAAAAGTTATAATCTCTAGAGTAATGAGCAAATATAAATTTTAACACCAGTATTTTTATGTCTTGAAAACAACAGTTTCCTTTTAGCAGGTAAATTATTTCAGGGAGCAAAATAAACATGGGCTTTTTATTTGTTAATTTGGAAAATTTGAAGTTCAGAACAAAACAGAAAGAAAAAGGAATGATTTCTCAGACATCTACCATACAAAACAGCTCTTATAGATCACTTGATGTATTTCTTTTGTTCGTTTTGTTTTCTGAAGGAATGGATAAGTAAGAGAAGACTTTTAAAAAAAATTAGTATATGTATAATGCATAGGTTTTTCAAAATGTTTATTCTTCTTCTTGTGAAAATTCTCCAGCACCTATAAAGTTGAAAGAATAGTATAATGAACACCCACACATGCACCATTTAGATGGAACTGCTGGGCCGTTTCACTGTATTTGTTCTATTGGTGAACATACGTGGATGTATTTTTTCTGTTGATTGATTGATTGATCAGCTCAACCCTTTGAAAGTAAGTTACGGAAGTCATCGCCTCTCACCTCTGAAAATTCCAGCATCCATCTCCTGAGAAGACCAATTTTCTCCATAAACACAATTTCCTGGTGAAACGGGAGCTGAGCCAACGCTGCCCGGTTTCCTGCCTAGACGAGGGCATCGCTGTGTAATGAGGCCAAACGCGTCGTCCGGTAAAACACACGTTACCGGAAGTAGACTTTTGAGCCTTTATATCAAACTTTAAACATCCTTCAAATATTTTAATGAAACAAAAAACCTTCAACTTTTACGTTAAAGTTTTTTTTTTTAAACAGGTTTTTCCACGTGACACCTCAGTGTTGTTCCTAAAACAACTACTCATCTAGCCCATAGGGGGAAAGGAGTAATTATTTCCAGATTTCTGCCTATTTAAGTGATCTTTGAAGAAAATGCAATGTAGATATCAAACAGTTGTTCTTCTTGGATTATATTCTTCATGTACAAAGTCTCCATTTGAGTTCTGTTGGAGGAGGAGGAAGATGAAAGTGAAGGCACCACAGTGATGATATTATTCATGACTCAATTTTTATAGAACAACCTCGAAATTTCCCAGTTAATTGGAAATAGGAAGTTATACTCAGGAAGGGGAGGTATCGCTAAAAAGAAAGCTCAGTCCCTAAAGGTTTAAAGGCTGAGTTGTAATTTTGTACAATGTGCAACTTGAATTAATCTTAGCATTTTTTGAAAAATCTTGCATATGTTTATGAATGAATTTATGAAAAAGCAGTATCCATTTTACTAAAATATTAAGACTTTATTAGAAAATTGAAATGCCAACTTGATTCTCGGAATATGTTGCCAAAAAGCTTGGATTAATATGATACATTATGTACAGGGTACCAATGTGTTCTTTTCCCCATTTTAAAAAGATTTTGGTAAAGGTCCTTATAGAGCAACCTCCAGACTCCAGACCCCGATGCCAGGGAGCCCGTGTTATGTGGTGGGTACCGGCCAGCCCGTGGCAGGCGGCGCTGGCTTCCACCTCCGGCTCTGAGACCAGGTGATGGGCAGTAGCTTGTCCACCACCCCGGCGGTGCCTGCGTGGTCAGCCCGGGGCTTCTCGGGGCAGAGGAGAGTCGCTGGAACGCAGCGTTTACCACCCCCCACTCACCCTGGCCACCCTCGCTGTCTCCCGCCCACAGGTGAGCTGCTCTTACACGGCCCCGTGTTCGTCAGCGAGCCCAGCGACAGCATGGTCCCCGTCGGTGCTGAGGACAAGAGAGTCACTTTCAACTGCGAAGCAAGAGGCAACCCTTCCCCTCAGTACAGGTAGGGTGCAAAGTCTGAAACGCACGTTAAGAATGACGTGGCCCCGGGCCGGTGTGGCTCAGTGCTTAGGGCATTGGCCTGTGGACCGAAGGGTCTCGGGTGTGATTCCCGGTCAAGGACACGGACCGTGGTTGCAGGCTCCATCCCTGGCCTCAGTTGGGGTGTGTGCAAGAGGCAATCAATTGATGTGTCTCTGTTACATCGATGTTTCTCTCTCTCTTTCTCTCTCTCTCTCTCTCTCTCTTTCTCTCTCTTTCTCCCTTTCCCTCTCTCTCTCCTGCAGTCCTCTCTTCCATCCATTCTCTCTAAAAAAATCAATGGGAAAATATCCTTGTGTGAGGATAAAAATATCCAATGGGTGAGGATAAACAACAAAAAGAATGATGCGGCGACTGGATTTTTGGAGGCCGTGTGTTTACGGCGGGAAGAGACGCGCGCAGCTGTGGTTGCACCTGGGGTTCAGCAGACCTGAGTGTGAACACTGGGCCCAGCACACAGAGCCTCATTCCCCTCCAGCGGGGGTGGGGGGTGTTCTGGCGTGAAGAGAAACGCTGCAGAATCCCCCACGTGCACAGTGGCTTCCTACTGACCCACAGTGCAATTTAAAGTGCGTGCTGGGACTGAGGCATCCACTGCGGCATCCTGGGGATGGAATTCAGTGTCTAAGGATGTGGTCCATGTACACAAGGGAATACGACTCAGCCACAAGAAAGGAGGAAATACGGCCATTTGCAACACCTTGGACGGACCTTGAGAAGATCATGCTAAGTGAAATAAGTCAGTCAGAAAAAGCTAAGAACCATATGCTTTCACTCACGTGGGCTATAAGACTGAAACTTGTGGACACAAACAGCAGAGTGGCGGTTGCCAGAGGGAAGGGGGTGGGAGGATCAGGGGACCCTAATATGAGGTGACAGGAGACAGTTTGACTCTGGGTGGTGGGCACACGGTGCAAAATACAGATCTTGTAACATAGAAACCCACATCTGAAGCCTGTATGTTCATGTTGACCAATGTCACCCCAATACATTCAATTTTTAAAAAAATAAGAAAGGGAGTTGGAAATCCTAGTTTTAGAAAAAGAACCTTCCGTGTCTGACCTTCTTCCTTTACCATTTTCCAGGGGTGTGTTTGAAGGTTCAGTAAATACAGAATAAAATACATTCTTACTAAGATCAGTTTGCTTATCCTTGAAAAGAAAAACACATTTAATTAGATTTTTTTCATGTAAAAGTCTATATTTTTCCGATTATAGAGATGACACCTGTTCACGGAAAGACTTTGAACACCACAGCAAGGTATACGGAGAGAAAGAATAAATCTCTAGTTTTTGGCCGCCTTAAGATAAGAATACATGTGAACATTTTGGGGCGATGGTGGATCCTTGGATGGGATGGGTACTTACTGGGATGGGATGTATTAAACATCCCAGGATTAGCATTTCAACTCCTAGGGGTGCTGAGGGGACCCGCTTTCACGCAGAAATGAGTCATGTGTAAACAGCATGTGCTGCTTCCGTGGGAGGGGCTCCGAGGGAACATGTCCTCTCAGTCCTGAGAGCATCCGTCTCCAAAACTCTGTTTGCGGAATTAGTTGGCTTGGCACAGCTTTCCTGAATCCCGCAGAGCGAGCCGACTGCGGCCCGTATCAGTAACGTCTGACTGTTTAGAGCAGGGGTCCTCAAACTACGGCCCACGGGCCACATGCAAATACAAATATTGTATTTGTTCCCATTTTGTTTTTTTACTTCAAAATAAGATATGTGCAGTGTGCATAGGAATTTGTTCATAGTTTTTTTTAAAACTATAGTCCGGCCCTCCAACGGTCTGAGGGACAGTGAACTGGCCCCCTGTTTAAAAAGTTTGAGGACCCCTGGTTTAGAGTATTCGCGTCACTCCCTGAGCTTCCGTTCAGTTAAATCATGTAAATAGTTGATGCCAACAGTCAATGGCAACTGGGTCAGCATGAGGTCGGAAGGCCCACCTTTGTATTTTTTAAAATATATTTTTATTGATTTAGAGAGGAAGGGAAAGGGAGAGAGGGACAGAAACATCAATGATGAGAGAGAATCATTGATCGGCTGCCTCCTGCACGCCCCCACTGGGAATAGAGCCTGCAATCCGGGCACGTGTCCTGACTGGGAATCGAACCGTGACCTCCTGGTTCATAGTGTTTGACACTCAACCACTAAGCTATGCCGGCCGGGCAACCTTTGCACTTTTTTGTTTGTATTTTCATCCTCACCTGAGGATTTTTTTCCCCATTGATTTTTTTAGAGAGAGGGAAAGATAGAGAGAAACACTGATGTGAGAGAAACACATCAATTGGTTGGTTGCCTCCTGCACAAGCCCTGGCCAGGGCCCCGGGCTGGGAAGGAGCCTACAACCAAGGTATGTGCCCTTGACCGGAACCAAACCTGGGATCCTTTGGTCCTCAGGCTGACGATCTATCCACTGAACCAAACCGGCCAGGGCCTTTGCATTTTTACATCTGGAAGCCTTGCAAGGTCACCGATATCTACCAGCCGGTGTATTGAGCACCTACTGTGTGCTTTCAGCAGCACAACACCAGGTTCCTGGTCAGCCTTGGCAGAGTGGTGACGTTTTCTCTCTGCCTCTTCCTCTCCTTGTAGAAATAGGGGAGGTATCAGACCTGATGAAAGAGACAAGCAACCAGCATTTCACAAGCTGGATTCGTTCTTCAGAGGTCTGGACACATTTCCCTCCCCCGGGGACATAGGAACGAAGCAACGGAACCAGGCGTGACCCTGGAATACTTTCCCAGCATTTTTGTAGGACGTTCTGACCTGTTGAAAACGCCTCCGTTGTTTCTCCCCGAGAGGAAGAGGCTGCTAGGCGTGACTGTGAGCACGACAGGGATTCTGCGAGCGCTGACCCGCGGGAGGGCTGTTCCCCTGTTGTCAGTCAAGTTTCATTCCCTGGCATCTGCCTTCTGAATCCTGCGACGACAAGTGTGTTCAACTGAAGAATTGTCAAGATACAAGATTTAGTCCTTCGGGCATTTCAAAATGGGGAGATTAATTAGGCTGCAAAACAGCAGGGAGTAGTGCCGTTAGAAACCCAGGCATAGCCTGTCATTGTCTTTATTTCTTTGGACACCGGGTATTTATTGGAAAACCAGAGAGCAAGTTTTTAACCAGTTAACGGCCACTATATTTTGAATGGAATTAATAAAGGTCCGCTGCTTGTGTCTGTAGAGGCTTATGGCGTGCAGACGGTTAGCTATCAATGGCATGCGTGCATGCCTCTGAAAAGGTTCTCCTGTTTGCAAAGTGCTTCTGATACTGTATTACAGGGCCTGGGATGGCGTGTGTTGAAATGCAAACAAAATCCATAGCCGAGACTGGAAGCGGTGGGACTTAGGTTGGTTTATCAGTTTTACGTCTTATAGTGAAGGAATTTAACGTGCAGATGTTATGGAATGAGCAGGTCTTATTGAAACCCTTGGCTAGCCGACAGTGCCAACACTTGCATTGTAGCTGTAAGATTTTCTAACGTTAAGACTTCTAACCAGTATAAGATTTCCACTTAAACCAGAGGTTTATAGTCACTAGAAATGAAGACCTTAAAACAGCACAGGGAACCTCGTTTATTGTGAAAACATTAGGCTTTCCGACCACAGGCGCCGGCAGCCTGTTACGTGTTACCTGCGTGGGTTTTGCGGACGGAGTCATGGGTGTATAAAATCCCATGGGCTATGATTGTAACTTTATCGACTCACACGGCACCTTCACTTACGGCCTGATTCTCCCCCAGCCCCCTGCCCCCAGGCTTGTGACTTTAAAGTCCACCAGGTAATGTTCTACATTATTCTTTAAATGTTCCAAAGAAAACATGCTAGCGTGTTCATAGGTTTTTACTATCCTTTAAACACTACAGAGAAGCACTATAAATATGAGATAATTGAGGACATATAAAAGATAGGGGCAATTTTCTCCATGAAGCAAGAGAGAATATGTTTTTATAAGTATAAATCTAAGCAGATAAGCAGGTAGGTGGTAGGTAGAGAGATACATACATACATCACACATATATACATAGGTAGATAGGTAGATAGATACATAGGCACATAGATAGATATAAGGCACATAGATATATAGATAGATACACATGTAGGTAGGTAGATAGGAAGGTAGATAGACAGGCACAGGTGTAGATTGGTAGGTAGATAGGTAGATACATAGATATATAGATACACACACATACATAGGTAGATACGTAGGTAGGTAGGTAGGTAGGTAGATAGATAGATAGATAGATAGATAGATAGGTGATAGACACACAGACATACCTAGGTAGGTACGTAGGTAGGTAGGTAGATAGGTAGATACATAGATATATAGATACACATACATAGGTAGGTACGTAGGTAGATAGGTAGGTAGATAGATATACACACACATAGGTAGGTATATATGTAGGTAGGTAGATAGGTAGGTGGATAGATAAATAGATAAATACTTACGTAGGTAATGTTCTATATTAGGTAGGTAGGTAGGTAGATACAAAGCCACCAAGGAGTAAAATTAGGGGGTCATGTGTAACCATAAATGAACGGAACCCAAACACAGTCTAACAAAGACTGTCCATTGCAAGCCCAGAGCCTCCCCTGCAGACAGAGGCAAACTTGTCTCAAGAGAGATTTCTTTGTTGTTATCCCATTGAGTTAAAAAAAAAACAAAAAACCCTCTTAACTGGCCCTACTGGAAAATCTGAAAGTTCAGAAATTCTCCAGAGAATCGCCTGTCTTGGGGTTTCGCGGAGGGTTTTATTCTTCCTTGTGCCTCTCCCCCCCAGAGCCCTGCCGCCTACGTGTGGAAGTTAATTGTGTTCCGTCTCCTCCTAAAGCCAATGCCGCGAAGGAGGTGCCCTGAGGAGGCCTTCAGAGCTCCTGTGAACAGGCCGGGGTCTCCTGTGTCTCTTAGGTGACAGATGCCCACCTGTTCGCTCACTGCAGACCTGAGCAGGGGCGTCTCTGGGCTGGATTGGGTAGAACGGGCCAGGGCACGAGGATCAGGCAGGTAACACCTGCAGAGGCGCCTGCCTGGCGCACACGTGACACCCTGAGCAGCGATGGGGCTGGGCTGCCCAGCGCCAGGCCACAAGCCCTCACAGGGTCCGGCGCTTCTCGGCGGCCAGCGGTGGCTGTCCCAGATCCGGGCCCAGTGTCACAAAGCTTTTCAAGGCATGTTTCTTTCTGGGCGCTCTCCACGTCTGATGTTGAGTCTGCTTTTCTGTTCACACCTGCTGGAGGCCACAGAAAACAGGTCTGCACGCTGGACGTGGCCCACGTGGGCTGTTTCCAACATGCAGTTCAGCTGGGGATCGGCAGCTGTGCTGTCCAGTAGGGCAGTGCAGCCAGATTTGGGGGGAAAGGGCTGGGAGAAAACAGGGAGTCTGGGGTTAGGCCAGGAGCCAGGCTCCAGGTCGGCAGCAGTCGGGGATGCTTACGTTTGGGGTGCTGCTTCTGTTTTGTTCCCTTCAGGACGGATTGCAATGAGGGGACAGAGGTGGCTCCCCGGAGGTGAGCAGGGGGCGGCCTGAGACTCCCAACTGGCATCGACTGGAGAAAAGGGCATCTCCCCTGTTAGGGTCCTGAAGGGTTCCAATCACGTCAGGAGACTCCAGATAAAAACAGCGATGCTGTCAGCAGTCGGACCAGGAGAAATACCCAGGTCGGGTCTCGGCCCTGGGCCAGGGCAGTGCAGGGAAGGCTTCCTCTTGGGGTTCTTTTCCTGATGTTCCTGAGTGGGGACGGGAGGGGTGACCTGCTGACCACCGGTGTCCTCAGGCCCGAGGGGACGTTCTGAGGCCCAGGCCTGGAGCCCGGGAGGTGTGGCCTCGTAGGAGGAGAATGAAGGATCTGCGACCAGAAAAAGCTGAACCGGTTGCAAGAAACATAGAAATAGCCAACCTCCACCCTCTACTGTCTCCTGGGATTAACTAAGACAGTCACTGACCAATTGGAACAGGGCCGTAACTATGGAAACTGAACTCTGGTTTTTAATCCCAGTATAGCTGTAATCTCTATTTTTCAAAATGCATGTGTTTAAATTTACCAACACAGGACAAATAGGAATCTGTGTCATAAAACATGGTCAAAAACACAATTTTTAAAACATAGCATCACCATTACACTCATTTATATCTTCGGCAATTACTGCGGAAGCCTAACTAGTTATTTTTGGCTAAATTATGGAATATGCAAATTCAGACGTTCATGCTTTCAAGGGCTGCAATTATTCTCATCACTTCAGTAAACATATTAACAAACGTTGCATTGGAACACAAACGCCTTTGCTTATTAACACGAAGCCGCATCTAAAACCACAAATTGCTTCTGTGATTAAAAATCCTCATTTTCCCGTCAAGCCCCCAATAAAGTATTGCCTGTTGATTTAATAAGTGTTTCGTGTCGGCCGGTTTCCCAAACCCTACCCAGCCCCCTAAAGATTTTAGTACATTTTTTGTTCTTTTTTTTTTTTTTTTTTTGGAGCCCAAGGTGACATCTCTTTTTCTCTAGAATATGGCTTTATTTCCATTTTCCTGACAGATTTTGTGGGATCGTTTGGATATCTGGTTATCCCGCGGGATAATAACTTTATACCATCCACTGTGGGTGTATGGGATTATTTTCAGTCTAACCTGAAGGCACTCAATTTATTTTCAGGTTTGTTAGTTTCAGCTTCAAAGGGTGGCCTTCCTGCCCTAGCCGGTTTGGCTCAGTGGATAGAGCGCTGGCCTGCGGACCAAAGGGTCCCGGCTTCAATTCCCGTCAAGGACACGTACCTTGGTTTCAGGCTCCTCCCCAGCCCAGGCCCTGGTCAGGGCGTGTGCAGCAGGCAACCAATCAATGTGTTTCTCTCTGTCTTTCCCTCTCTCTTCCACACTTCCTAAAAATCAATGGAAAAATATCCTCGGGTGAGGAATAAGCAAAAAAAAAAAAAAAGTGACCTTCCCTAACCTAGTCCTCAGGTTCTAGCAGAACATGGGATTTGGGACTTGGTGCCTTTCAGTTACACTGGCAACAAGATCTATGGCCACTGATTGTTGCTTTGCCCCTGGGTGGTTTTGTGTAGGAGGTGCCTATGTGATGATAACTAGCGTGGTAAATAAGTAATGACCAGTGAAGTAAATGAAGATGATTGGGCATTAACTCCCCATCTCGGGGATGTGTGTCGATCTCGTGGGTGGCCAGCGTCAGGCGGATCAGTAGGGCCGGGTTGGAGGTGGGATTGAGGCACTCCCTCAGGATGCACCTGTGAGCAGCCCCCGCTCATGGCTTTGGCGGGAATCAGAGGTGATTCAAGCAGCCTCCCTTCAGGGGAGCCTCTATGCTTTTAAAGCAGCTTCCCACCCTGAGAAGTCAGGCTTTCATATGGTTTAGCTCATGAAGACATACATTTGTGTTTGGAAGGCGGCGACTCACACCCTCAGCCACTGATGTCCTACTTGTTCTCCTCGACGCAACGGTGTATGCTTGTCATCATTTAGGAGCGACGTCTACCAGTAGAAATGTCTCCTACATCAGGCACTTTATGCTTTTATTTAAATTTATTTTTAATATGTTTTTATTGATTTCAGAGAGGAAGGGAGAGGGAGATAGAAACATCAACGATGAGAGAGAATCATTGATCAGCTGCCTCCTGCATGCCCCCTACTGGGGATCAAGCCTGAAACCCCAGCATGTGCCCTGATGGGGAATGGAACCTTGACCTCCTGGTTCATAGGTTCATAGGTCAATGCTCCACCACTGAGCCACGCCAACTGGGCAGACACCTTATGCTTTACATTCAAGTATCTAACCCTGTTGGCTCAAGGGCATGCATGATGTTTTAAGTAAACTATACCCGAGTTGTTTGGGTGAAAATTCCCCACAGACACCGTTTTTCTGTGGGTGGGCTCCCCACTTACTCACTCCACCTTTCCATTTTCAGGCCAGTGTGGTTGGTACTGGAGCGTCCGGTGGTGTAGACGATATAGCTGAGATTTAGAAGTGGATCAGTCAAATCCCTGCTGCCTCACTGAGGGCAGCAGCGAAAGTAGACGTCTCTCTCCAGCACCCCTACCTTCCTCCTCCCTACCTCCTGCCCCAGCTATCACCCACACACACAACACACACAGACACACACACACACACACACACACACCTCCACTCGGTGGTCCGGGGCCGGGAGTGCGCTGACGGAGGAGCAGTGGGTTTGCGAAGGATGAACCAGGAGCCATGTCTCCCTGTGGGTTCCACAGAAAATCCCAGTTAATGTAGAATGAGGGTCTGAACACCGAAGGCTGACGGCCAGGGAGATCACTCGGGAGGGTTACGACGGAGGAAGATGCAGATTTGCTCCTTACCTGTGACCTTCCCACAGAGCTGACGTCACCAGGTCCCTCTGTGTCCAGAGCAGAAGTCAATGTCCCCCCGACGGGAATGCCGGGGTGTGGCCCCCTAGCAGCCACGGGGCGGCCCCCTTTGCGCCATCCCTGCCTTCAGCCTTTCGGAATGGAATGTTCTATCTGTGAAGTTTTAAACACTGTCCTCATTTCAGAAAGAATTCATTCAAGACTGTAGAGTTCCTTATGAACTTCAGAACGTAGACTCCTCGACTTTTACAAAGATTGTGAATGTGCAAAACTAAAAGGCATCGTCTCTAAAAGCTTCCAGATTTATGACCGGAATGTGCCACTCACCTGTCACCTTTACTCCTGTGCGTTTGAGTTCATCAACTCGGAACAGATGGAGGACAATTTCCTGCAAAAAAAATTAGCCTAATGTGTACATTTTTTTGGACATAGACTCTGAAAGAAGGAGTGTGAGTGTAAGCCTTGGGTTTTTTCCCATACAGATGAAAATATCAGAGCCATTTACAGCTCAGACTGAAATGGGACTATTTTGCATTAGGGAATGAAAACTGTTTTCTCAGGATAAATCGCAGGCCCAGCGATTTCTTCCATATTTCAGAGCTTAAATAAAGACAGCCCTTTTGAATTCGCATACTTTCAGCAAGAGGAAAAACAATCAATATTTAATAAGATATTTTATGTCACCTGGGGATGGGTTCCATTAACGAGGACTCGTGTGGGAAGGTGGGAAATAATTTGCGGCTTTGTGGAGGCAAAATGAGCATTCCTGAGGCCTCCCAGTGCTCCCTCGCTCCGGAGGGTCTGCTGAAAGAAACGCCTTGTCCCCTGCTGTGGCGGGAGCACACTTAAAGGAGCCATTGCTGCCTTTTCCGTGGTGAAATGACATAGGGACTGTGTCCGCAGGAGGAAGACCGAGCTGACGGAAGTAAGAAATACTTATGCAAATGGAGCAAACTTTTCCATTTTGGTTCTTCGTCAGAACCTCAGGGTGATGGCTTTTAGATCGGAGACAATTACTGAGATAAAGTTTTCACCCACATACTCCACAGCCCCTAACTCTCTCCAGCTAGTGCAGAGGAAGGAAGAAGTGCTTCTTCCAATTCTTATTTATCTTACAACTAGAGGCCCAGTGCATGAAATTCGTGCAAGGGTAGGGTCCCTAGGCCTGGCCGGCAGTCAGGGCTGATCAGGGCCTTCCTTCTCCCAGCTGCCGGCTGGGGCCTTCCTTTGTTCCATGCCACCCCCTGGTGGTCAGCGCACATCATAACGAGCAGTCGAACTCCTGGTCGGTCAAACTCCCGAGGGGACAATTTGCATGTTAGCCATTTATTATATAGGATTTTCCACATAGCCACTGTGTCTTTATCATTGAACAGCTAGACCCAGGAATGCAGTTTTCAAATGCTGAGTCTGGCCACAAACATTCTATGTCTTTTCCCATTGTTTTTTTTACAGAGTGGAAGGGAGAGGAAGAGAGAGAGAGAGACAGACAGACAGACACATTGATCACTTGCCTTCTGCATGCACCCCAACCAGGGT
>NW_005871760.1:83852-85181 GCF_000147115.1 Myotis lucifugus | reverse complement strand
AAGACTCCATTCAAAACTGTGAGCTCAGCTACATCTTTCCTGACTTGAGCTCAGAGCAATTTTCCCCCCTGCACACCACTCACAGGTTACGTTGCAGCCCGCCCCCTTGTGATGTCCCTGCAGATCTACTCTTCGAAGGTGAAGCCACCATGATTCTTGTTCCAGTTCCGCTGGCTTCTCAGGCAGGTGCACGTCAGACAGTCCATACATGCAGACACAGTCGTGCACCTGGGAGGAGGGGCTGGAAGCACTGAGTGAAGGAGGGAAAATATAACCAACAAATGTTTGGGGGAAGGGGGGAGAGAAAGAAAAATGAGGTGGAAAGATCGCTGGCAGCCTGTGAGGGCGCCACCCCATTGGCTGAGTGGCCCCTTGAGCTACGAGCTTTGCATCCATTATCTACATAAATAAAATTATAGAACAACCCTATGATAAAAACTTAGGTCTAGGGAAGGTGAGTGATTTGTGCGTGGTCACACAGATGCAGGGAGCGTTTGGTTCTGGATCCCCTTTGGGTTCATTAGGCTGTTACCTGGCAGGAGTGGTTGGGGCCTAGGGCCTAATAGAGGTCAAGGAAGGAAACAGGAGGAAATCCACCAACATGAAGCTTCATGAAGGCAGGGACCCATCTCACTACATCCTCAGAAACTAGAGAATTGCCTAACATGCAGGAACTCGGTGTTTTTCTCAAGAAGGGGTGGGAGGGAGCGAGGAGGGCTTTGTAATTACAGTTGTTGAACATGAACAAGGCCAAGTCAAAAGCAGGAGCTCTTACCTGCTGTGTCTCCCAGAGGCTGCCCATGGTTGCTCCTTGGGTATAAGGTGGACCAGAACTTCTCCAACCTGAGTGTGCTTAACAGTAAACCCCTTCAATTCCCCTGAGGATGCCAACTCTGACTCCGGAGATGTAAGATAGAGCCCGAGATTCTGCATGTCCAACACGCGCCCAGATGCTGATGGTGATGGTGGTGATGGTGGTAGCGATGGTGATGATGGTTGTGATGGTAGTGATGATGATGATGGTGGTGGTGGTGATGATGGTGACAGTGCTGATGATGGTGATACTGATGGTGGTGGTGGTGGTGATGATGATGGTAATGCTGAGGATGATGGCAGTGATGGTGGTGGTGGTGATGGTAATGCTGATGCTGAGGATGATGGCAGTGATGGTGGTGGTGGTGGTGATGGTGATGGTGATGCTGAGGATGATGGCAGTGATGGTGGTGGTGGTGGTGATGATGGTAATGTTGAGGATGATGGCAGTGATGATGGTGCGTGAGTGGTGATGATGGTAATGTTGAGGATGATGGCAGTGATGGTGGTGGTGGT
>NW_005871760.1:82233-83157 GCF_000147115.1 Myotis lucifugus | reverse complement strand
TTTCACGTTTAATTTGGTCTCTCAGGAGAAATGTTGCTTTAGACCTAGGAGACTTGTATGTGAATAAAGAAAGAGAAATCAAGAAATTCTTGATTTTAAAAGGGAGCAAATGATAAATTTTTTGATCACTAGGGACTAAACTTATGAATTTATTCATTTCCTGTAGTCTCCATCATTCAAGTTTCATTGCACACTATTTCAAATATAGAATAAGATGTAGACATATAAGCAAGAATAATGATGAACCTTTTTATATCCACAGCTCAGTTTAAGAAATAAAACCAAAAACGCTAAATTTCCCAGCATTCGCCCTTAAATACATTCTACTTTCCCTCCATGAGAGCTTTAAAATAACTTAAGTTGAGGTGTATCATTTTCGTACATTAAAAATATCTTTAGAACAGTCCTAATAAGACTTGATGTGTTTTAAAATTTTATATTAACAGTATCAACCTGCATATTTTCATTTGATTTTTATTAACCATACTAGTAGTTTGTGAGGCTTTTTCGTGTTTATGAAAGTTCTCATGTTTTCGCAGTTGTATAATATTCCATTTAACCTCTGCACATCCACTTGGGATAAAGTTTGCATTTCATCTTTTTGTATGTTTTTACAGTGCATAACATGTCTAGGTTAAATGTTCTATATATTAATGAGACAAATTTAGATGGTCCATGACATGATTAAAGGATTCTAGCTAGAATTAAAATGGGTATCACTTCCGTTCTGGCCAATGAATACACAGGGGACAGTTGCCCACTCATGAGCTGCTTTATTGAAATCCTCATCTAGGAAAAGGGTATTATGCCACCCATTTCCTCAAAATTATCATAAAGAGAACATCATAATGGAAATACTTGTTTTAATGTGCTAACACTTATAGAATAGGTGGTCGTGTGGCTTTATGCTAAAATCAAGTCTTC
>NW_005871760.1:42723-82133 GCF_000147115.1 Myotis lucifugus | reverse complement strand
GGACATGGGTGAGTTGTTAAAGGTGAACTATTTTTTATCCACTCATCTACTGATGGGCAATTAGCTGCTTCCAAATCTTGGCTATTGTAAATAATGTTGCAGCGAACATAGAGCGCATTGACACAGTGGAGTACCAGTCTCCTGTAAAAAGGAAGGACATTGTACCCTTTGCAATAGCATGGATGGACCTGGGAGCATTAGGCTAAGTGAGAAAAGCCAGTCGAGAAAGACGAGTATCACGATTTCACACGTACTAGTACGTGGAATCTGAGGAACAAACTGAACTACCAAGCAAAACAGAGACAGACTCCTAGAGAGCAGGCTGACAGCTGTGATGGGGGTGGAGGAATTGAGCAAAAAGAAAAAACAGAGAATTCATGGACCGGGACACCAGCGTGGTGATTGTGGGGAAGTACTGAGCTGGGTGGAGGTGGAAGAGGCCATAGAGGAGATAAATAGTGATGGAAAAATGAAATAGCCCAGCCGATGTGGCTCAGTGGTTGAGCATAGACCTATGAACCGTGAAGTTCCTGGCTCCATTCCCAGTCAGGGCACATGCCCAGGTTATGGGTTAGATCCGCAGTAGGGGGCGTGCAGGAGGCAGCTGATCACTCATTCTCTCTCATCAGTGATTTTTTTCTCTCTCTCTCCCTCTCCCTTCTTCTCTGAAATCAATAAAAATATATTTTTTTTAAAAAACTGAAGGTGACATCTACCTCGATGTGTCAGGTGTACTCACGGTTTAAAATTCCTTCTGTTCCTGTTGCAAACCCTTGTTTAACAGCCAGCTTCTTTCTCTTCCCTTTTTTCCCTCTGGCTTCCTGTTGGTAAATATGGCCCTGGGGCCCGTGCCTGTTCTGGTCCGAGCCCCGGGGTGACATTTAGGGATTTTTACCGCCGTGTACTCTTCAGCAAATAGCACTGTGATGGCTTAGAAGAACAGCGCACGCCTTGGGGACGGGTATTTACCCAGACAGATGGAAACGGATAGCTGAGCACTTACCCAATTAGTGGATTAAATGTGCCCAGTCGGTCTGGATAAATCACAGAAATGTGCCCTTCCCCGCTCCTGGCCAGCGTGAGATCGCCTGCCGCGTGCGAGGCAATTACCTCGACGTTGTACCTCTCGTGGCCGGCGCAGGCCGAGCCTGATTTCCCCGGTGAGCATGCCGAGTCGTTCTCACTTTTCAGGAAATCCCGAGGAGTCTCTGACTTCAGAGGCTGTGCTGCCCTGGTTTCTGTGTTCGTCGGCCTTTGGTTGCTGCTGAAGACCCCGGGCGTGTACGAGTCGCAGTTATGAATCAGTGCAACCATACGTGCGTTACCTGTGGTCTGTAGGAGAGGTGGTGTTTGAGTGGGCTTTGTAATGCTGATTTAATGTATATGTTCAATATTCTCTTAGGCTGTATACATAGCCTAAGAGGGAAAAATCCTTGCCTTTTCTCCAGATGGCAGCTGAACGGAAGCGATATTAACCTGGCCGTGGAGTCTCGTTACGAGCTGAACGGAGGAGACCTGGTGGTCATTAACCCCCACAGGGATCGAGACTCAGGGAGTTATCAGTGCTTCGCTACGAATCCGCTCGGAACCATCGTCAGCAGAGAAGCAAAGCTGCAGTTTGCCTGTAAGTTCCGGCCCACACACCTGCAGGCCCAACACTAACAGCACGTAGCCGCGTTGGTGCGGTCCAGGGGGTTCAGGAACAATACATGGGTTCATTCGTGTAGTAAGTGGATTGAGTCAATATAAATGGGGGTTTTTAAATATATTTTTATTGATTTCAGAGAAGAAGAGAGAGGGAGAGAGAGAAACATCAGTGATGAGAGAGAATCAGTGATCGGCTGTGTCCTGCACGCCCCCTTACTGGGGATCGAACCCACAACGTAGGAATGTGCCCCCACCGGGAATCAAACTGTGACCTCTTGGTTCATAGTTCGACACTCAACCACTGAGCTACACTGGCCGGGCGACCGGATTTAGTTTAGTTTCGATCTTCCCCCTAAGACCTTCGAACACCGTCCACTTTGTGTTTCTTCTCGCTGGTCCCCCTTCCTGTGCGTTGGTTGTGTGTTTGTATAGGACACCTGGCAGGGCAGAGACCTGCGTTGGGAGCAGGCCCAGGGCTGCAGGTCAGGGGTCTTTGCTGTGGGCGAAGGGCAGTGAGGTGTGGTCCCCGAGAAGCATCCTCCCTCTGGCGGTCCCCGCTCTGGGCTGTGCCGCAGGCGCATGCTTAGCGGTGCTTCCTCAGACCTGCTCGCCGTGGCGATGAACCTCACCTCTCCTCTACGGGAAGAGGAGCGGGTGAGGCTAAGTCAGCCACGTACAGACACCCGTGTGTGTTATCTCACCGGCCCGATGTGGCCTCCTGGTGCCGTTGGTTTTCAGGTCTCAGTGGCCATGCTCTGGCGCATCGCTGCTCCCTCCCCAGCCTCACTCCGGGGGACAAGCAGCCAGCAGGTGGGGACAGTCTCAGCAGCTTTGCCGTACGGGGTTTCTGTTTAAAGATTCCTTGTGTCACCCGACTGGCCGGCGTGGCTCAGAGGTTGAGCATCAACCTGTGAACCAGGAGGTCACAGTTCGATTCCTGGTCAAGGGCACTTGCCCGGGTTGCGGGCTCCATCCCCAGTAGGAGGAGTGCAGGAGGCAGCCAATCGATCTCTGATTCTCCTCATCATTGATGTTTCTCTCTCTCTCTCCCTCTCTCTTCTTCTCTGAATCAATAAAAATATATTTTTAAAAAACCCCACAAAACTAAATTGGGTCTCAGGTCCCCAGTCTATACAGAGATCATGTGCCAACAGGGCTCTGTGGAGAGCAGGGGCGTGTGAGTCGGGACGGAGGACAAGTTCGCAGGGTATTGTTTTTAACGCTTGATTGAGATAGCTCCGCCGGGCCTTCCTCTGTTCCCCGGCGATGTCCTGGGAGTAGGCAGGAGGCTTCCCGGATCGTGGTGTCTCCTGGAAGCCCCGGAAAGTTCTTGCTTGGACGTCCTCTGCCTGTTGTTCTGTGTGACTCCCCATCTCTGGTCCCTGTGGGCCTGTTTCTTCATTGCTGCTCTTTGGGGATATTGTTGCAACCCTCCTCCTGAAGCCTGAAACTGGTGTCTTTGCAGCAGAACCCTGCGGCGTCCCCATGAGCGAAGCCTCGCCCGGGAGGTGGGCAGCTCCGGGCGGTGGTTAAAGATAAACCAGAGGCCGGTGCGTGGCTGGGACTGCACTCAGCCCTCAGTTCAGAGGCGGCGGCAGCATGTGGGGGGGGGGGGGTACCACAGGGGACCAGGTGCCATCATTCTTAGGCCGCTGTGTTCTCTCACTATAGGGAGCTCGCTAAAAATACCCTGCGATTTCTCCTTCCAGGGGAGCACCTCTTTAATTGAGCCCTGGCTTTAATGCGCATCCATTATGCCCCTAGGATTCTATTTTGCAAATGTTGGAAAATGTCTTTAAAATCATTCCTGAAATCCTGTGATTTTCACAGTCATGATCTCTTTCGTGAGATGATTTCTCCCTCTCTTCGCCCGCCCTCTTATTTGTGTTCGACTTGCAGGCATGTTCTCAAAAAACAAAAATGGCTCTTAGAAGCACATCATTCACTGCACATCTTTCCCTAATTCTGCATTTGATGGAGAGGCCTCTTGTTTGTCGGTTTTAGGATGATTGGATTTGCAAGAGACGTGCTAAAGCATCCCTTGTTTTATTTTTTTCTTCTGTGAATTGTCTGCCCTAGTCCTTCGGGGATAAAGCAAAGAATATGCTACTCCAGGGCATAGTACATCTTTTTTGAAAAAAAATTCTGTCTGGTGTAAATTATACCTCAGGACATTAATTTCAAAATCTCAAAGGACAGTGTTTTATGAAATAGAATATATCATCACTTAAGTTATTTGATTTGTTAAAGTACCTGATAGAAATTTCCTGCGGCAAACACTAGTCTGTGTTCTTGTTTGTACCTGCAAGCTGTGCCGACTGTCCCTCGCCCACTCAGCTCCTGGCTTTCTGCTCAGCAGCACTGACAGATGACGGCCGAAAGTCAACAGATAGGTCGTTTCCGTCACACTTCTTTATTCCTAGCATTTTGAATATGAATCCTTTTTAAAAATATTTTTATTGATTTTTAGAGAGAGGAAGGGCGAGAGCCAGAGAATCATCGATGTGAGAGCAAAAAATATGGGTTGGCTGCCTTCTGCACATCCCCTACTGGGGATCAAGCCTGCAACCCGGGCGTGTGCCCTGACGGGGAATCAAACTGTGACCTCCTGGTTCATAGGTTGATGCTCAACCAACTGAGCTGTACCGGCCAGGGCTTGATTATGACTTCTTGATTATCAACTTCAAAAGTTTTAGAATAACTACCTTTCAGATTATTGAATTAATTTTAATTGTATAGACTGAAAAGTTTCCTAAAAATCTATCTTCAGCTCCAGGTTATTCAATACACAACTTGTCCATGAAAAGTCCCTCTCAACCCTCGACCTTTAAATGGCTTTTCCTCCACGACAGCCACTCACCGGGACCTCAGGCTCCCCGTGGGATAGGTGTTGATGATTGGACGTGGAATTAGCATATTCTGGGTTTTCCCCTCACAATAAGCATGTCTGTTAGTGCACCCGAGAGCTTCATTATCGTCTGTCTTTCCTGACTGTGAATGTGGTTGTTGTTAATATTGCCATCACGCTTTTCCCAACACCATGTTTTGATGGTGTCGGCAATCAAAATCCTCTTGTCTGATGAGGCCCCGACGTCCTCAGCAGGAATTCCCAGTAAGACTAACAAAGCCACACTCCCGCCTCCCTTCCCTCTGTGACTGCCCTGCTCTCCCCACGCTCCCTCATTTCCTCCCACTCCCTCTCCCTTTCTCTCTCCCTCTTCCTCTTTCTCTCCCTCCCTCCTCTATTTCCCTCCCTCTCTCCCTGCTACATGAAGGGCATTTCAGCCCTGGGAACAGCATGTGCTAAGGTGGGAAAAGCAGGCGGCACAGGACACTCAGGACCTGAGAGAAGTTGGATGGTAGGAGCCAAGATTTGTGGAGGGAGACGCGGCTGCGAAATGACCGAGACCTCACACGCCTCTCGGAGACGTGGGGCCAGTGGAAGCCGCCGGGTGGACAAGCAGAGGGGGTGGACACGCTGAGTGGGGGTGGACACGCAGAGCGGCAGAGGGAGATTGCACTGGGGTGAGTGTCCGGGCCCTTAGATGGAATGTGCTGATGACAGGGCTGGGAAATGAAGAGGAAAGGGAGGGAGGAGGTGCTCGGGGATAGACGTCCCAGACTTGGGCACAGATTGGAGGTGAGGCAGACGAAAGAGTGAGAATGACAGGGAGGCCCTCTGGGTCTGGGAGGGTATGCGGGTGGCAGGGGCTCCGTGGAGAAAAGGGAGTGAGCCCCCCATGAAGGAAACTCGCTACAAGACCCTGACACAGGCCCAGGCGAGGAGGAGGCACCCCGGGGAGTCGAGTCCGTGCAGATGGTGAGGAGCAGGCACACGGTGACGCCGAGAGAGACTTGGGCTGATGTGCACACGAGGCAGATGGTGGCGTCCTTATCGGCACGCGGTCAGCTGTTGGAATGAAAGGTCCTCGGTGGAGACCGGGCTCTGCAGCCAGAGGCGAATAGACCTGGAGAGAGAGAGGGAGAGCCGGGCCCTGCCGGATCTGCACGGCTGTGGGTGTGGAACCAGCCAGGCCTGTTTTCCCCTTCATTGCGCCCCTTACATGCACACCATTTGGTACACGAGTCTGTGGGGGTTCGCGGGGGCAGCTAGGGCACAGATCAGAAATGTCTGCAGCTGCCCCTTTGGGGTCCAGTGTCCCTGTTCCTTACCTTTGGGGACCACTGACCTCCTCTCCGTGCCCCTCACTGGGCCTTTTCCGGAAGGTCCTGGAAATGGGGCCACGCAGCCGGTCAGCTCATGCGTCTGGCTCCTCCCTAGGCCACATGGCCTCTGCCTCCAGGACTCACTCCCCCTTGTAGCAGGCGAGCAGCCATGGACAATGTGGAGACGAGTGGGCGTGGCCGTGCTCCATAAAACTGTATCTGTGGGCACTGGCCGGTTTGTTTCGTTTCGGGTAATTTTCCCGTGTCATGAAAGCAGGAGTCTTCTTTTGATGGTTTTCAGCTAAATGGAGAAACCATTCGTAGCTCCGAGGCCGGACTAAAGCAGATGGTGGGGTGGGGCGGCCTCAGACAGACAGAGTCTGCCAACTGCCTGTCCCTGAGCCCCGGGCACGCAGGAAGCGTGAGCTCCTGGCCTCACCGATGGCTCTGACATGTCGGAATTTCTGCTGCCGATTAGAAATGGGGAAGTTAGGGTGGTTGTGTCCACCTATGAACCAGGAGGTCACGGATCGATTCCTGGTCAGGGCACAGGCCCGGGTTGCAGGCTCCATCCTCAGTAGGGGGCATGCAGGAGGCAGCCGATCAATGATTCTCTCTCATCATTGATGTTTCTCTCTCTCTCTATCTATCTATTCCTCCCTCCCTCCCTCCCTCCCTTCCTATCTCCCTCTCTCTCCCTCTCTGAAATCAATAAAAATATATTTTAAAAAAAGAAAAGGAGAAGGAATGTATCACCCCAGCAGAGTGCTGTGTCCCTGGAGCTCACCACATTAGCAGCTGCTCCCTCCCTCTCTGTCTCTACAGAATTATTTTTAGATGGATTCAGCACGGGGGACCATTCGTCCCGCTGTGTCTGGGACACGTTCACTTACACCTGTTTTCCCTGCTAGTTGATGCCTGTTTTCCTGTTCAGATTGTCTTGATGCAAAGGCTAAGGTATATGGCCGACCCGGAGTGAGCTCGACAGCCTGCACAGAGGAGCTGTGGGGAGCCGCCCGATAGCACGACCCTCCCTATACCCGGCAGGGAGGTGAGGTGCTGCCTCTTACCCACAGAGCCCCTGTGGGAACCTGTAGGGATCCCTGTTTGAATGTTGGGATCAGGTGTGGCTGCGTTCCACCTGCGGAATTAAAAAACACAGGCACTTTCTGGACACAGAATTATTTATCCAACCAAGTGTCTCTTTTCTTCAAAATAGTTAGAAAGTCAGAATGAAGTTTATGACCTGAATATAAGTAAGTAGGACTTTCTAACGGTGCCTGACTCTATTATAGAGGTTTTCCCCCTGCTTAAACTTTGTTAATTGCCCGGATTCTCCTCATTTGTGTGTCATGTATCACCTATCCTTCTGAGCCAGGCAGAATATGTTCTTAAGCCACGGCACTAGAAGTTTAATGAGGTTGTGTTCTATCAGACTGCCGTTACAAACGCTAAATGCGAAGGATGCCTCGTTTTTAATAGTGAGTGTGCATAGGCACACTCGTAAGGAACCAAGGTAAACATTTTGTCTTCGGCTTCATGATTGTAAAAGGTGGAAGGGATGGTCGAGAACAGCCCCCGACCCCTAACCACAAGGAATGTTTAAAGTGGAATGGCGGGTTTGGGTGGGGGCGGTTTCTAGGAAGATGCCGCGTTGAACCCGGTTGAGGGACATGGTATCGTCCTGTTATTCCTGTTTCACCAACGAGAACACCGAGCCTCAGAGAGCGGAGGTGACGGGCCTTAGGCATGGAGTTGAGGGGAAACTGTGACCGCAGCGGTCTGCACACCAGAGGTGATGCCACTGGCGGGCACCTGACCCTCAGGTCGGTCTGAGTGGGCAGTTATTTTCCAAAAACTGTTACCCCTTTGAGTACATGAAGCTTTTGCGAGCAATCAAAACCCCTTTTAACAGTTCTCACCCTTACACCAAATGGTGACTTCATTGTGTTGTCCCACCGAAGCCAATTATAGAGTCTTATTTATCGTAGGTTTCCGTAGAACATCAGGTTTTAATAGTGAAATTATCCATCAGCTACTGCCATTTTTCTCTTACCTCAGAACTTTATTAAATATGCTATTTTAGTATTAAAATAGTAAAATAAATATTACAATAAATATTAAAGTAAGCTCCACCATTAACAGAGTGTAGCCTATCTGTGGAAGGAGTTTCATAAGGTTGGTGTTTGTTTGGTCTTCAGAATTATTTTATTTATATATAAATAAAATATAAAGTTTGTGGAAATGGATTTCATTTTCCTCTGAGTGTGTCCTCTTAGTGACTTGCTATTTCAGCGTAAATGCAACATTTTAAACTCTCAGCCGGAGGAAATGAACACCACGTGTTCATTTGCCAGAAACGCTGGAGCCAAGTCACAACAAGGAAATAGAGAAAGTTTGTGTTTTTTCATCAAAAATGCGAATTTGCTCCAGCGAGACTTCCTGCCAGGTATTGGCGTGCGAGTTGAAGAGACACCGAACCACCCGGCTGTATTAGACAGTTTACCTCCCACCTCGGGGGCTGGGAGTGTCAGGTGCTCGCCCAGCAGGGCCCCAGGGCCAGTGAGCAGCGAACCTCTCCCCCGGCCCCTCGGCTCAGTGCTGCCGTGATGGCCTGGTGTCTGGACAAAACACCTCAGCTCCCAACCAATACACCATTTTCACATCTGTCTCCCTCGTGCAGGCCCGTTAAGGCAAGAGAACCCCGCCGTGTTGCCAGGACGCTGTGGGCACAGCTGGCTTCGGCTCTGCAGGTCCCACATTGAAGCCCCTGAGGAGCCTTTGGGTAGATGCCCCGGGCAGGGAACACCACACCGGTTTCGTGAGTCAAGTAATTAAAGTGGAATCGTCTCACCTTGCTTTCTTTTCAACAGTTAGAACTTCATTTAAAAAATGCTCTGTGGCTGGTTCGAGTGGTTCAGTGGTTGAGCGTCGACCTATGGGCCAGGAGGTCATGTCTCGATTCCCGGTCAGGGTGCATGCCCAGGCTGCGGGCTCCATCCCCCGTGTGGGGCGTGCAGGAGGCAGCCCATCCATGATTCTCTCTCATCATTGATGTTTCTCTCTCTCTCTCCCTCTCCCTTCCTCTTTGAAATCAATAAAAACGTATTTTTTAAAAAGTGCTCTGTGCACAATGAACGGTGGCCTCCTTCCCGCCCCACGTCCCGGGTGTCCAGGCAGCCAGCCCCCCTGCGCCTCCTGCGGTGTTTTAGGTGCCGACCCCGAAAAGCGGGGATGCCAGCCGGTCCAGCACCTGAGGATTCCCATCCACACCCTGCAGATTCATTCATGTCAGAACCTGTGGTTCTGATTTCCCCTCCCGCTCCACACACACACACACACACACACACACACACACACACACACACGGCTGTGAGATAGTCCACAGCATAGACCAGAGACTCCAAGTCTGGTTCCTAGACCTGCAGCATCCGCTTCACCTGGGAACTTCCTACCGAAGCACCTTCCGGGCCCCACCTCAGAGCTGGTGCATCAGACACGCCTGGGAGGTGGGGGGCAGGAGCCTGCGTGGTTTTTTAAAAAAAGTATTTTTATTGATTTTAGAGATGAAGGGAAAGGGAGAGAGAGATAGAAACATCAATGATGAGAGAGCATCATGGATTGGCTGCCTCCTGCACGCCCCACAATGGGGATCGAGCACACAACCCAGGCATGTGCCCTGACTGGGAATCAAACCGTGACCTCCTGGTTCCTAGGTCAACACTCAGCCATGCGGCTGGGCAGGAGCCAGTGTTTTAATAACAGCTCAGGGGGTGCTGCCCAGGGCTCCAGATGACCCCTGTCCTTCCTAATGGTTTCTATGACGACCGTTGAGGCGTTCCCAGCCTTTTTGTTTGGTAAACAGTGCCTCAGAAGAGATCTGTGTATTCAGATCTTCGGTGGAGAGTGATGGAAGTCAGCACGTTGCTCTCCAAGATCACCCCATCCACGTGTCCACCAAGGGTATGGGATTTTTCTGAGTATTTCTGAGCAAGCTTGCTTCTGCTTTTTCTTCTATATTCTGGGAACTGGAATCCTTGAAAACTTTTTAAAGCTGTATATCAGAAAGGGCATATGTGTAAAATGTATTTCTTATCGCTGCAAAGCAGTTACCAAGCTTCCCTGCAGACTGAATGAGCGCCCGGGATGAGTTCCCGAAAGCCTCCTGCATTTGGAAGCTGGAACCATTAACTCTCAGGAGGTGAAGCCATAGACACAGCAGTGTTGACCCTCTCGCTACTAAATGATCACATGAAAACTTATGATTATAACCCATTATTGTAAAACTAGAGGCCCGGTGCACAAAATTTGTGCATGGGTAGGATCCCTAGGCCTGGCTGGCCTTGAGGGCCGATCGGGTCCTTCCGGCTGCCGGTGGGGGCCTTCTTTTGTTCCACGCCGCCCCCTGGTGGTCAGCGCACATCATAGTGAGCAATTGAACTATGGTCTCCTGGTCGAACTCCTGAGGGGACACTTTGCATATTAGCCTTTTATATATATAAATTAAGAGATGCACTTCTGCCCTGACCAGTTTGGCTCAGTGGCTAGAGCGTCGGCCTGTGGACTGAAGAGTCCCAGGTTCAATTCCGGTCAAGGGCATGTACCTTGGTTGCGGGCACATCCCCAGTAGGGGGTGTGCAGGAGGCAGCTGATGGATGTTTCTCTCTCATGGATGTTTCTAACTTTCTATCCCTCTCCCTTCCTCTCTGTAAAAAATCAATAAAACATATTTAAAAAAGAGAGAGATGCACTTCTATGTGCTCTTTAGAGAAACGGTCATTCCATTGCCTGGTGAGCCATAGTTTTCATGCACGTCTCTTGCTTGATGACAATGTGCCAAACCTGCTCCTTGAAGGTTAGGGTCCTGGGTCAATATTTGGGGCTCCCCGAGTCAGGGACTAGTCAGCTGGGCTCCTGGATGTTTGGGGGAGGCCGATTCATGCCAAGTTTTGGTAAATGTCAGAATGGAAATAACTTCAGTTCACCCAGACTTACATTTTCATGAAGGACAAAGGATGCCGGAGTGTTTTCTGCCTATCAGGTAGACTCCCCTGTGTCTGAAATTTCAGTGTGGGTGGCCCTCAGCTCACCCTCCCCCCACCTGCCCCTCCTGCCCAATCAGAATCCTTGGGGGTGGGGCCTGGGATCTTCACTGGAACCTCGCTCCCTTGCGGATTATCATACACCAACGTGGTTTTTATTCTCTCTATTAAAAATGATGGCTGGTGTTCTTCTTAATTGCACAAAGATGATTAAAGAGATTGGGGCTCTAGGAGAGTACATAAATAATTCAGATTTAAACTCTTTGCTGCAGTGGTGTGATTTACTTAAGACTCAGAACCTCATCGAAACCTAATTAATTGGATGTTCCGCCCTTTCCTCTTACTCCGTCCTTCCTGTGGCGAGGTGAGTGGCAAAGGAGTGGCCCCGAGCAGGCAGAGTAAGAAACCACAAAGACGCGATGTTCATTTTACTACATGATGCATCGATATTTACGGTTTATACCCAATAGCTGCTGAAAAGACTTGCATTGGCTTACAGGAGGAAATTAATATAAAATAGGGCAAGCCCAGATGAAAGTAGGAGGACATTTATATATATAATTTATTTCAGAGAGGATAGGAGAGGGAGAGAGAGATAGGAACATCAATGATGAGAATCATTGATTGGCTGCCTCCTGTATGCCCCCTACTGGGGAGGGAGCCTGAAACCCAGGCATGTGCGCTGACCACCGGGAATTGAACTGTGACCTCCTGGTTCATGGGTTGACACGCAACCACTGAGCCACGCAGGCCAGGTAGAAATAGAGCATTTAAAAGGATCAGAGGCACATGGGGGGTGTTCATGCTAACCGCTGGGAAGTGCCCTGCTGGCCGCCACCGAAACACAGGGCCTGAAAATGCTCTGTCTCAGACATAGACAGCGTGTCCAGCTGCCAGACAAGGCTGACTTCTCCTGTGTCCAGGCAGAGGGGGATGCGGATGAACGGGGTTGGGTGTTGTTTGTTTAACAGAAGACAAGGAACGCTTTGCAAAAGATGC
This sequence comes from Myotis lucifugus, assembly GCF_000147115.1. NCBI lineage: Eukaryota > Metazoa > Chordata > Mammalia > Chiroptera > Vespertilionidae > Myotis > Myotis lucifugus. Next base: position 70,278 of record NW_005871760.1, on the reverse strand, counting down.
AGAAAACGAGTTGTGAGGTGCGCCGTCCGGTAGAAGGGAAGGCCCTTCGTGAACAGGAGCCGCCACGGGGGACACTCTGCGTGGTCGGGGGCCTGTGCTCACAGCCGGTGATCAGTGTCCTTCCCACGGCTGCGAGTGACGTCCCGGTTCCCCTTCACTCCCAACGACCCCCACGTTCTCCCGGTGTCACAGCCGGGGAAGCTCAGGTGTGTGTGTGGTGGGAGGTGATGCCTTCTGAGCTGCTCAGTGTGCAGGTGGCATCTGAGCTCAGGGCCTGTGAGGGACCCTACACTCTGCAGACTCGTCAGGGTCACCCGCCTGGTGTGTTTCCTGGAGCCACAGGCGAGGTAGTAAGTGGCACATTGGGGAATAGGGTGACTGTGTCAGTATTTACAGTGTCACCGTCTCTCCTTTCCCAGGCCACGTCCAATGTCAGGCCCCTCTAACGGGTGCCCTGAGACGTGACCGGTGTCTCGTGGTTCTGTGGTTCCTCCGTGGTGTTGGTTAGAAGTCTGTGTCCATCTGCCTCCCATATGTCAGTGGTCACAGCATAAAACGGGTGTTCTCATGAACATCAACCAGCTCTCACCAGGACAGGAATGGAGAGACCTTCCTGTTTAAAAAGTCAAGTTACGCCCAGCCGGTGTGGCTCAATGGTTGAGTGTTGATCTATGAACCAGGAGGTCACGGTTTGATTCCCTGTCAAGGCACATGCCCGGGTTGCGGGCTTGATCCCCAGTAGGGGGCGTGCAGAAGGCAGCCGAACAATGATTCTCTCATCATTGTGGTTCCCATATCTCTCTCCTTCTCCCTTCCTCTCTGAAATCAATAAAAACATATTTTAAAAGTCAAGTTACAGGACACGTACTGCCGGGAGATGTGTTCTGAGAGGGCGAAGCCCAGCCCATCATCATGGTGGCAGGTGCACCAGACACAGCCCTGTGGGCGCCATTCTCCCCCCAGCTTCACGGTTTCTGGCACTTTGCATAAGCGGAGGTCCGAAGGGTGAGACCCCATTCGGGCAGTTACCACGTTTTTTCTAACAATGATGTACTTGAATTTGCCCCGTTTTCCCTTCGTCCTACCCTCTGCAGCAGCAGCGGTGCCCTGCTCGCTCTCTAACTTGTCTACATTGTTGTGCCTTAGACATTTAAACCAAGAAACCTCTGTCCAGGGCCCTTTAAGGCACGCAGGGCGGGGGTGTCCTGGGCTGATGGATCATGTGGCACCTGGTGCGGTGGGTGATGCGTGTCTGTAGCACAGCAGTTCTCAACCTATGGGTCGCGACCCCTTTGGTGGTCGAACGACCCTTTCACAGGGGTCGCCTAAGACCATCCTGCATATCAGATATTTACATTACGATTCATAACAGTAGCAACATTACAGTTATGAAGTAGCAACGAAAATAATTTTATGGTTGGGTCACAACATGAGGAACTGTATTTAAAGGGCCAGAAGGTTGAGAACCACTGCTGTAGCATAATTTGCACCTTGTTCTTTGCTTGTTGTGGCCCTTGGACGTAATTTATATGGAAAACAAGTGGCATGAATCTGCTTGTTTGCTAAGCCCCAGAAACACAGGCAAATGCAAAGGTTTACTGATAGTGAGGTTTCCTTGGCAACAGGCAGGAGATCATAATATTTATATCCTTCTATTACTATGCTCCAGTGTATTTTGGGGTATGGTGTGAAAAGGACACAATAATATACGCACGCTTTTTTTTTCTTAAATCACTTTATATTAGGCTGAATTTTTTTTTGGTTAAGTGTTTTAAAAGCCTTCATAAAAATTTCCAGGAACTCATTATTAAAAACGTAACTTTTTATTATTCCCCATTAGTTGTAAATTATATACTTTTGTGAAAGTTTTAAAATTACTGTGCGTGACACCGTGAGCCTGACCCAGGGTTAAAGTTCGGGGGAAATGCACCCGTTTCTTTAAATCCCGCACTCACGTTCAGTGGGAGGGTTTTTCTTCGCTTTTTGCCCGGAGAGCTGTAAGTCAGTCGTTGAAGAGCTCCTCAGCAGAGAACAGAAGTCAACCACTCGAGGAAGTGACCTCCGCTACGGTCAGCCTCCCACCAGCGGACAGGAACGTACGGGTCTGTGTGGGTTCGTGCGGAGCGTAAGGCTGAGGTCTCCTATGGAAACCACGCGAGGACACCTGTTCATACGCTGAGTCCGTAATCCCCGTGCCCAGGATTCAGGGATGAAGCTCACTTTCTAGCCAGGATGGGGGTGGGCACTAAATAAATAAACAACAGTGAACACACCGAGCAACATTGTGTAAAGACTGAAGAAACACGGCTGTTAGGTTGTAGAGACTGACGACTAAGGGAGCAGTGACGGTGGGTGTTGCGTGCACCGTCGGAAAGCTGTGACACTGACCATCCCCTTCGACCCCACCTCAGCCCCAGGGAGTCCTGAGCAGGCGTTTCCTCCTCGTTGGGAAAACAGAACCAAAGCCCGACAGGTCAGGGGCGCAGACAAATTTCAGAGGCGCAAACACATCTCCTTGCTCAGCCCTGGGGGCACTTGAAAAGATTTGTTGAACAATTGAGTGGATGGGGGAAAGAATAATGTTCGGTAAATATGACTTTCAAATTGGGCAAATAGCATCCTTTTCAGCATTTTTTTCTAAGGCCAAGTTTCTGCAGACTGAAGGCAGTGAGAGGCTTCAATGTCCATTGGATGTGATGTTTCTCTCTCCAAGTTAGGAATCGGGGGTGGGGGGTGGGGGTAGGGGACCATCAGCCCGGGGCTGACTCCCCACGAGCAGCGTGGCTTTGGGCAAAGTCCCAGTTCTCTTTGGTTTTGGTGAAATTGGGAGGAAGGAGAACACACGTGACCTGTCTCACGGGTTTCTTTTGAAAATCGGTTAAAAGCTGTGTATCTGTAGAGGCTCGTGCATGGGAAGTCATTTCAATCCTTTTAAAAAAATCTCCATGTCACTTGAATTAAGGGAGTACTTTTTTTCGACAATTCCTAAGTAATCCTTGATGTTTCTCTCTTATTTTGATGAGCCTTTTCAGTATGAAATGATCACATAATTAAAGAAAAATAAAGCCAATCAGCTTCTTTCTTTGTAACCAAGGTGCTCTTAAATGTCAGCCCATAGGCCTCCTCCTCCCCCTTCACCCGCAGTGAGCCAGCCTGCCGGTCTGCAAATGGGCTGGTGAGGGGCCGGACTCCTTCAATAATAAACTATTTGTAAACAAGGGTAAGGATGCCATATTTGATGCTGTTTCCTGTAGTGCTAGGAGAGTCCTGGCTTTGCTAGTGTGTTTTTACTTTTCATATTCCTGTGACAGATAAAAGCAAGGGTATAATGCAACAACGAATAGTCATCGTTAAAATCACAGGTCTTAAAGGCAACTGTTCCATGAAATTTATTAACGGTCCCCCTGACTGATACACTCAGCCAAACCCCAGAGCACAAAGATCAGGAGCTTTTAGACTCATTTTATGCATGGAATTCAGCAAATATTACTGCGCAACTGCTCTGCTAATTGCAGGGCAAGCGCAGTAGACATGCTGAGGTTCCCAGGGGGAGGGAGTGCCCACCAAATGCAAGAGGTTAAGTTAGATAAAAGGAGCTGAAGCCTCAGAAGGGACTTTGCAGGAGGTGAATGACACAGGTGGTAGGTGGGGTGGGGGGAAGGCTCACCTGGCCTGAGGCCTACTGAGCACTGGTGTGTCCTCTCCTGCCCCCCCACCCCGCCCCCCTTCTCCCCTCTTCTCCCGCCCCTGCAGGCTGCTCACTCAGGTGCAGGAGAACCCGCATTTGCATAAGAGGAAGCATCTCCCAGGGTCTGAGACATTTGCACAGAATCCCACCGCAGTTTTAGTAACAGACACAAGGGCAGGCTGTCCGGCCCCCACTTCCTGGCTGAAGGTGCCGCTGCGACATTTTCTTCAAGGCCGAGGCCGTTAAAAGGGTTTTAAAAAGTGTTTGTGACCGTAATTAAGATACCTGCACTGAGGTGGTGTGATCTGTTCCCAGGCTCAGGACCTTGTCACCTGAGGAGAGCTCTTCAGTGCCCAGTTGGCGCGTGGCTGTGTCAGAGTGGAAGGCTCCAGGGTGTGTGTGGGGAAGCGATTATTAGGGCTCCCCGGCTGTACCCCCAGCTCCACGGGGAGGCTTTGAAATAGAAGGTTCCGTGGGTCTTGTCTAAGAACACCGGCTTTTCCCATGGCCCTGTTAAAACCAAACTGGCTTTTAAAATACAGCTTTCACGCAGGTGCGCTGGGTTCTCCCAAACCTCTGATGCCCCTGGAGACCTTTGTTTCTAGTCGACCTATGAACCAGGAGGTTATGGTTTGATTCCCCGTCAGGGCACATGCCCTAGTTGGGGGCTCGATCCCCAGTGTGGGGCGTGCAGGAGGCAGCCAATCAATGATTCTCTCTCATCACTGATGTTTCTATATCTCTCTCCCTCTCCTTTCCTCTCTGAAATCAATAAAAAATTTTTAAATAATAAAAACTATTTCTGATGCAGCCTGGTGCACAGGTGGTCTACAGTTAGCTACATTTGCAATGAGACTCCCAGGCGGTAACGAGGCCGGGGCCCTGGACCACACCCTGGGTGACATCAACTAAGAATCTGGGAGCAGAGCCATAGGAAGCATGTTGAAGCCAACACCATCCACTTCTCGCTGTGTGGGTGCATGTGGATGCGTGTGGAAGCGTGTGCTCTGTGAACCAGCCACGTCGGGCCCCACAGATAATGCCCCTGTCTTCACAGGCTATAGAGGCAGCACCAATGCAGCATCCTGAGCAGTGGTCACACCTGTGCCCGGCAGGACTGACTGGTGCTGCGGGAAAAAGGTTCTTACTTTCAGAGAGAGGAGACTGTTCTAGAACTATTTCATCCTTTTTGCGTATTCTGGCCGAAATCAGCGATGACTCCCTTCCACGGTGTGAAGTTATATAACTGCGGGAACAGGAATTGGGCAGGAGAGCAGCAAGACTGACACCCATGGGTGGTCAGAAAGGCACCGTTTGGTTATTGTCCACGTGTGGGCTCATCCTGGTATTCCGCCCCTATCCCCACCCCCTCCCCTACCCCATCTTAGCCTGGACCCGTCGGAGGGTGCGGTTTGGCAGTGCTAACTGAGCTGCATTTCAGGAGCCTTGCGCTGTGATAATATTGCACTTTACTCACACATTTAAGGGGACGTAATGCTCGGTTATCGTATCATTTTTGCAGGGGACCTCTGGTTACAGTAAGTCTAGAACACATTCTGGCTCCTTTTATAGCCACGTATATGTAAGCTTTGCTGATTTGCTTTGCTCCATGCTTGAAACCAGCAATGTAATACTCGTTCAGGGATAATGAAATGAAGCACTTCTCTCATTCCCCTCGGATGTACCGATTACTTTTTTATTAACCCTCACCTGAGGATATTTCTTCCATTGCTTTTAAGAGAGAGTGGAAGGGAGGGAAAGAGAGAGAGAAAAAACATTGAGGTGAGAGAGACACATCGACTGGTTGCCTCCCGCATGCACCCTGACTGGGGCTGGGGAGCAAACTGCAACCCAGGTACATGCCCTTGACTGGGAATCGAACCCACAACCTTTTGATGCCCGGGCCGATGCTCTAACCACTGAGATTCACAGGCCAGGGCTGATGCACAGATTTAAAGTGCGTAGAACAGTCAACATGTGCTAGTACACAGTTTGTAGTTTCACCAATTCAAAGATAATTATTTTGCCTTTTACATTTTTCAAGGCAGAGTTGAAATTTTCTCAGTTACCCCCTCAAATACACACACTGCCTCCTCTGCCTAGTCGCCGCGTGGACGGTCTGCCTCCACCATCAGGAACCGTGAAACGGGTGTATTTTCCCACAAATCAACAGTGCAGTCGCCCGGATACGGAATGTGACACCATCGACTGTGCCCGTAGAAGTCACCTCCTTTTCAGTGAGACTTGCGCGAAGGGGTAAATTATTTTCCTTCCCTTCCCCCCGTAGGCCTCAGCTTTGCTCAAAATAAAACCAGTCGGATTTTCCCCGAGCGGTTTAAGCTGGAGGCTGTGCGTCGGGATTTGCTGTCCTGATTGTTCTTGGAGGAAATTAAATGTTTTAAAAATAACCCACTAAGGCGATCAAAATAGCGTTTGCCTCGATGGCTTCATGACCCACCGGAAGGACATTCCTTGGACAGCTTCTGTTTGTTCAGAGCTGCCAGTCAAGGGGACTGTGCGAGGTAATTCACTGCTCTCCTGCGAACTCCCCCCACTCGGTAACCACCCAGGAATCACCCCCACAGAATTCCCCAAGACGTGGGGCCGAGAGGACTCGTAACCATGAGTGGAATATTTTCAACGCTGTGTATAAATCGCACCACCAGTCACAGGTGGAATGACATTCATTTGTGCTCCTGATGATGACACATCTTAGCGGGAAACTGTATGAAGAGTTGGCTCGTTGCCAGGAGAAGCTAAAGGTGGTCGTGATTTGGTGAATCGCTGTGACCGGTGTGGGGACCAGGCCATGTAGATACTTGGTCGCAGATGTTTCGTTTCATCCTCTGGGTCCCCTTTCCCGGTGATTTAATGCTCACACCTGCTCCGTTTGCCCTTTGGGGCAGCCCAGCTGTGTCTGACGCGATTATAGAAACACAGGATTAGCGGGTCGGTATTGGTTTTAAATGTCACCCTACAAAAGAAAGGAGGTCACTGCGCGGACATTCTTTCTGAAGTGCTGTTTTGTTTTGTTTTCAAAACAGATCTTGAAAACTTTAAAACCAGAATGCGAAGCGCGGTGTCGGTGCGCGAAGGCCAGGGCGTGGTCCTGCTGTGCGGCCCCCCGCCTCACGCTGGAGGTAAGACGCACCCGCTTTTGCTCTTTATCGGGTCCCTTTCTGGGCATGGCCTGCCGCCTGTGTGCCGTTACCGCATCCACACATGAGCCGCAGCCCGGGCATGTGCCCTGGCCAGGCACCAAACCGTGACCTCCCGGGTCATAGGTCGACGCTCAACCACTGAGCCACGCCGGCCAGGCCTTTTTTCTTTATTTATCCATCCATCGTTTTATTCATTCATTGGTTGACTCGTCCAATACCTGCTGATGTGTGGGAGATGCTTCATGTCTGTGTTACTAAAGATGGCCCTTTACTTACCTCGTCTTAGTACTGAGTTGAGGAGACGCTGAGAGCTTTGCTGATAAACTTGATGGAAATGTGTTTGAGTCGGTATTTGTTGACCGTGCCACCCCCCACAGCCCAGTGCTCCCAGTGACATCACTGAGCTGTGCGTGCAGAACATAGAAACGTAGAAGGAATTCCGTCCCCAGGGCCGAGTGTGCCCCAAGACATGGAGAGGTGGGTTTGCTGGGACAGATTGCCCCGTCTTGATGTAGTAGGTGCCGTTTTTCAGCCGGATGCGGGGTTTTGGCTCACAGCACCCAGGACAGGATACGGCTGGCATTCTGCGTCGGCAGGCAGGGGCTCAGAGCAGGTGAGTAACTTGTCCAATGCCACACAGCAGCGGCCTGTCTCCTCCCAGAGGGTTTCCACACTGCTCAGGCCCAGCTGGTCATTGCCATGAGAAAGCGGATCTGTGGGTTTTTCAGGAAAGCTGGAAACGGTAGGTTGGCACATTTCCCCAAATTGATTGAACAGTGTGGGTCAACGGTACGGGGCTTGAGGTACCTTCGGCCCGCGGGCCACAGCTGGGCGTCTCTTCAAGGGCGTTCCGTCGATGCTCATTTTTTCTCAAGCCTCGTTCACTCAGTCTGAGGGAACACAGGCCCAGAGAGAGTTAAAGGTACGGCTTACAGCCTTTAAAAATGCACTTGTGTTCGATTCAGAAGGACGTGGTTCCAAACTAGACTCATTAGAACCGCTAATTAGGGCTCCGGAGGCTGCCGTGTTTGGAGGGAGCACCTCAGTCCCTGTGGAACAGTTTCCAAGTTCACGTTCCGTGCTCTCCCCGGGTAACTGTGCATCCTCCACTCGAAGCCTCCTCTGCATCTTTACCTTGTGTAACGGATTGTTATGGCCCCAAAGTCCGGATAAATCTGTGCACTAAACAGGAAAACCGTCTCGGGGTCTAGTGTGTGAGCTTCCGTTATACGTAAGTGCCCACTCTGTCCTTTTCTTAGACCGAATTCTATCTTAGCTGGAAAGAGGTCGATGTAGGAGGGCGGGATGTTCCCCACCATCCAGTTCCCAGGCAGGAGCCCCGTGTCCTCCTGGGTAAACGCAGAAACTCAGCGGAAACATGGAACTGATCCCCCAGTGTCCACCCTAAATCCTTTGTCCTTAATGTAAATGTTGGTGCAGATCTGGAGATTCAAGGATTTTTTTTCCTCGTTTCCTCACATAATCTCAATGCTTTTGGCGACAGCTTTTATTCGGAAGTGTCGTACATCTTGCAGCCCAGTCTTGTACTTAGTTTTTAATTTATTTTTTAATATTTAAAAAATGTTTAACATTTTTATTTTATGATTTCCATCACCCTTTATCCCCTCTATCCCCTCTTCCACCTCCGCCCACCCCCCTCCACCCCCGCAGTCACCACACTATTGTCCTCGTCCATTTGGGGTTTACACAACCTGCAGGGACTCTGTCTGCCCCTGAGCCCCTCTCCCTCCCCAGAGCGGGAGCCACCTGGCCTCCTCCTACAGCCCCCCACCCAGGCCCCCCAGGCCCGCCTGCAGCACAATCAGAACGGAAAATTCCGGGCTCCTGGGGGGCTCCTCATTCCGGTGGTTTTACACGTTTATCGGCATGAGTTGTCCTCAGAGGCCCTGTGTGACAGGGGGCATTCGCCACAGCATCTTCCTGTGCAGCCAAAACAGGCATCGTGCAAAGTGCGAGGCACTTGAACAAAAACGAAACGTTCCGAGATGCCGTACCCCACTTCTCAGAAGTCCACGTGATGCCAGTTTGCGTTGACGAGAGACCTAGATCAACGGGCACTAATGGAAAGACATCTGAAGAGAGTTTTTATTTGACCCAAAAAATGGCAAAAAGAGAAAATCACGTGTAGCGTGGTTTTGCGGCAGCCACGCCTGCGCAGGTCAGCGGCCCGCCGAGAACTCCTCGTGTCCTTTCTGCCCTCCCTGTGAGTGTTGGTGTAGGTCTGACGTGCTGTTTGGCGTGGTTTCCTACGTTATTTTGGGGACGCTCAACAGCTTTTCCACGTGGCTGAGTGGTAGTTATTTTCTGTGGCATTTCGGCTCCTGAAAGTTCCCATAGGAACTTCTGTTTTGGGTACCAGGGGCATCCGGCATGTTTTTGTTAAGTTTGTCCATTTCCAGGTCTTGCACATGATCAGAGACAGATTTCTCGAACCAATTTAACACATTTCGTACCGCTCAGCAGTTTTCTCGTGTTTCGCGCGCCATCTGTTAAGGACCGCTCACGAGTGTTCTCGTTTTTCACGCCCATGGAAAAAGGAGCGAATCTAGATACTTATGTAAAAAAAGTACTAGGAACTTTAATTGTTTAATTGTTTTTGTAAATAAAAATGTTACAATTATTGAAAAACAACACCTAAAGTGCATTATGATGATTTAAATAACATGCAGTTTGCCCAAAAACGTGCGGTCCCTGGCGTATGTCTTAGAGGTTTCTATGCGGTACGCAATGTGTTAACAGGAATTGGGACAACTAGCAACTGCGAGATTAGGACTCTGATAAGGCATCCTGGCGGGGACAAACCTGCGGCGCCCTAGCACAGAGTCCTCGAACCCTGAGGCACAGGAGCCTCTTCTAAGCCTGCGTAGGACCTGGGAACCTTTGCCCACGGAAGTGAGGGAGTGGTAGGGTGGATCACATGTGGACGATCTCGCTCTGTCCCGGTCCTGGCGGCATCCCCGTCTCACTTCTCAAGCACCGGCCCAGCCAGGGCCTCCTGGGCCGGGAGGCGGCTTCATGGGAAGACAGAGGGGAGATGGTTCTGTGAAAAGTCCTGGAACCAGGGGTGCACGAGCCTCCGGAGCAGGGAGCTGTCGGGATCCCCCCACAGAGCTGCCCACCGATCCCACGTGGAGGTCACTTACAGAGGTCGCCGTGGGGAGCATGTGCGAGACCTACCCCAGCATCTGCAGGACGGAGAGGCGTCGAGAGAAGTTCATACTGCACGCCAGCAGCAGGCCTCATTCCCAGCCCCTCTGAGGACACAACCCTCTTCCCAACGCACCCTCTGCAGGCGCCCTGTTGCTGCCTTCCAGTTCTGTGATGCTTTTCCAAACCAACACTGTTACCTGACAGGGAGGTAATCCCGGGTGAGACCTACGCCTCGTGAACCTTTTATGAAAGGCTGACGGCGCGCGTTCTGTGGAGTTTCGCTTTCCTTTCCTTAAGCTCTCCTCAGATCAGGTTTTCAAAAGTGCGCCCGGAATATTCCGGTGTTAAACCCAGGGATTTATAGAACACGAGGCGAGAGGCCAGTGGGGAGCTGTTTCCTCTGAAGAGCGCTGGCTCATGGTTGCTGCCTCCCTGGCCGAGCAGGTCTGTTCCGCTCGTGGGCGACCTTCGGCCTCCTCCCCGGGGGGGTAAGCCGGCAGCAGGAAGCCGATGATTTTGGGGGCCATTCTGGCTCAGTGGGACATACCCGGTCACCGGAAGTTTCACCAGAGATGTGCTTGTTGCTCACAACCACCAGCCACCATGGGAGACCTACTGTGCGCACATCGCCTCTGATACACTTCCCTATGCAAGCCGAAGGGGAGCGTGGTCCCTTTAAATGCCAACAAGGTGTTATACCTGCATAACCTGGGAGACCTTTGAATGGATGCAAAGTTGTGTGATGTTCTGCCATATTTATTTCCCAGGACATTCCAAACTTGCTTTTTAAGAAGGTTCCGGGGGGATGCAACACAATACGTTCGTCACGTTGTATGGTGGCATGTGGCACCCCAAAATAACTACAATAGTAACGTCAAAGACCACAGATCACCGTAACACATGGGAGAATCGTGAAAGTGTCTGCAACGTTGCAAGAGTTGCCACAGTGTGATGGACACGCAGCGAGCGAACGCTGTCAGGAAGACAGTGCCGATGGACGAGCTGACGCGGGGTCACCCCTAACCTTCAGTTTGTAACAGACTCGGTGTCCGCGAAGCCCGATGGAACGAGCTGAGCCCGTCCACGTGTCCCCTGGATCTTCGCTTCTCTCAAGCTCCTCTTCGCTTTAGCCTGTGCGTCACCTGGAAACACAGCACACGTTCCAGCTTCATACTGAAACGTGAAGTCGAATCCACTGTCAGCTGTGGTTTGACCCCACCGAGCGGTGGCCACCGGCCGGAGAACTGCTCCTTAGAACGGGACTCCATTTGTCTTTTACTTCCTTCTCTACAAGGTACGGTGCCGCAAACAGAGTGGGGTTGTCATTTGAGGCCCGAAAAGAATTAATAAGTACAAGCTCGCCCTGAAACTCTCCTCTGTATCTTTCCTTTATTGCTTTCTTCCTCGGCAGCAGCAGAATAATTACCAGCAACGTGTGATCCTGGAGCTGTTACATTTTAGCTATTTATTCTCCTTGTGCCTGCACTTGAGTCCGTGGAGTTTCTTTTCCTTTTGGCAAAATTATAGACTTGCTAAGGGAGAAAACAGCCTCGGTTAAGATAATTTCCCACAGAAAGAGGTGTTTGTTTCTAAAGCTCATTACCATTTAAATGCTATACCTATTTTAATTCCATAATACTTTAATAATGTGTAGGGCAAGTTTACCATTCATACAACTTATTTTGCCCTAAAAGAAAAAACAATTATCTTTCAAATGTAATACTTCATTCTTCTAAAAGCACATCAGCACCATCACACTCGAAAAAAAAATTTGAAATCTAGATGGGAATTATCAGATATTTGCATATTATTTGGGGAAAATTGATAACTGAGACATTGGGACTTCACACTTGGAAATATGACATGTATCTTCAGCATTCAAATCCTAATATCCTGCAGCAAATTGCTCTTTTCTAGCCCTGCCCATGTTGCTCAGTGGTTAGAGTGTCGGCCTGTGCACTGAAGGGACTGGGGTTCGATTCCTCGTCAAGGGCACATACCTGGGTTGCAGGTTCCATCTCTGGTCTCCTGTTGGGGCACGTACGGGAGGAAACCAATCCACGGTCTCTCTCATATCCATGTTTCTCTCTCTCTCTCTCTCTCTCTCTCTCTCTCTCTCCTTTCCTCCCTCCCTCTCTCCCCAATCCCCCTCCTTTCCACTCTGAAAATCAATACAAAACAAAACAAAAATTGCTCTTGCTACCTAAACTGCACATACCCTCTTCTGCATGAATGGCTGCACACATCCAGCATGGGTGTGTTCTTATTTGGAAATCTAAGGGACAGAGAACCCTTCTTTGCTTTGACCTCGAAGCTGAAATTAAACACGGATCCCCAAACTTACATGATTATTAATGCTGGGTTGCAGTTTCCCTGGGAGTGCAAGTCAACCCTGCAGACGCCACCGTTATTGGTATTGCTGGGGTCTTAGGAAAGGTTGCCAGGAGCCGAAGGGTCCGCACACACCGGTGCCACCCCTGGTCCCCGCCAGCACTGCTTGTGATGCTGGGGACACAGAGCCGCTGCTTTATTCTTCCCGCAGGTCCCTGGGAGGGTGTGTGTGGGCATCGGGACTTAAACATAGTCTCTAATTCCTTGAGAGTAGACATCTGGGAGGAGCTTCTTGTGTTGCCATGGCTACAGGGAATTTTTCTTTAATTGATTTGAGGGAGAGGGAGGAGAAAGAGAAACATTGATTTGTTGCCTCCTGCACACGCCCCAGCCGGGGATCTAACCTGCAACCTGGGCATGTGTCCTGACCAGGCATTGAACCCGCCAGCTTTTGGTTCCTGGGACGACACATCAACCCACTGAGCCACACCGGCCAGGGCACAGGGATGACTGCTCACAATTACACTTTCCAGCCTGCACTGGTGCAACGATTGTCACAGTGGCCTGCGATCACAGTTTCTTATAAAACTTCCCAAAATAAGTCTCCCTCAAATAGAAGTTTCCACCCTGGAGCTCTACAAAGAGGAGATTTCGCAGGCGAGGGAAATGTGTTAATTACGGGGCCGTGGATTCTAATTGAAAGAGCAGCAGACAGCCGGCTCCCGCGCCACCCCAGCGGGACGGCCCCTGCGGCTCTGAACGCCGGGGTCCCATCTGCCCAATGGAACACCTCCTGTTTGAAGACTAACAAGCGGGAAGTTAAAAGGAGAAGTAATGGGGTCTTTGAAGGAGGGAAGGCGAGCCTGATGTTAATTCGGAGAGTCTTTTCTTGGTATAAAATCTCCTGACACCTTTTAATTAGACACTCCATTCAGAAGTCTTTTAACCGCGTGAAGGCCCAGGTGTCAGTCTCTAAAGCAGGGGAACCATTTTGTTCCCGTGATGCGGCCGGGCAGCGTGACTTTCTGAGATTCCCCCAGTGGCTCTGGGCCATGGAACTCACCAGGCTTCTGTTTCCTCCCCACGCTGAGCTGGGCTCCGAGGGTAGAGAAATAACGGGACACCATGGTCGCCTTCCTGCTGCTTAGAGTCTGGGGGTTGGGGGGGTACATAATACAGACTCTTAGGAGCCGAGGGGTAAGCGGACGTGCCCCTTACCATGACTCACCGGGTACCGGCAGCGGGTGCCGTCTTCTCCGTGGGTATCCTCTCCCCCACTCATAGCGACCTTTCACATTTTGTTCCTGGAGTTTTAACGGATTGTACTTTTATGACGTTCTGACGGTTTAGGGACCGCGTCTTACTTAAGAATCTAAGTAGGAGAATGCAGAATGCCGTAAACTATAATAACAGCGGACGTTCACTGAGCGCTTACTGTGTGCCACGGAGACATGCCGCTTCTTTCATCCTGGCTGCAGCCCCGGGAAGCATTATCTTCCCATTTCACAGATGGGAACACCGAGCTCAGCATGAGTGCCTGGCTCAGGGTGGCCGCTCCGTCCCTATGCTGAGCGGGACTCTCTGCCTCCCAGCCCACAGCCCACAGCGGACACTTACTGCCCACAGGAGGCCCACACTCCGAGCACCCATCCCTCCTTCCTTCGGATGGCATGGGGCTTCCTGTCTTCTGTAACCTGAGACGGTATTGCCCCCCACCCCCCACCCCAAGGAAGCACGCAGCAGACAAAGCGGAGACCCTGTGGGTGGCTGAAGTCAGCGCGAATCCCAAGGGTCCTGTTTTATGGGGCTGCCAACCCGAGTTATTAACCCCCCTCAGTCCTATTCCAGGCCGTTCCGTGCCCGATTCCTCTGCTAAGACACAACTCCAGAAGGTCACGGCCAGGACTTGGCCAGTGGGTGGTGGTGGAGAGACAAAGACCTGGAGGGGAAACACTTTCAGAGCCGCCTTTGTGATCCCCGCCTGCCTCACTCGGCCTGTGTGGTAACCTGCACCCCAACCCTCTCTGGTGTCTGAGCACTGAGGTCTCACTTGGCTGCGGCCTCGTTGCCAGCCTCCTCCTGGTGGGATTGGCAGTGGAGTGTCTGCTCCCTGTGGGGGACGCTGGCAGAGCCCGTGGGGGGTCCTGCGCCCGGGAGGGCCCTGGCTGAGGCCTGGGCTTTGCCCGCTGAAGCTTCCCAAGGGGCTGAGTCTGCTTTTGCCTGTTTTCCCCAGCGTGGCCTGAGCGTCCTGGGCCTCGAGGAAGAAAGAGCATCCACACGGAGACTGTGGAATGTGAACGCGAACCAATTACTCTGACATGAAACAGCCTTTTCTTGTTTCCAAAAGGGCAGACGGGGCCTAGAGATGAAACAGGAAACGCCGGCTGTTGGGGCGGTTTAACATTTTTCTTCTGTTTCAGTCAAATCCGGGAACAGAAGCTGGCACCGGGGCCTCGCTCCCACCCAGGTCGGGCGGCGGGTTCCGGAGCCGCTGGGAGAGCCCGGAGTCGGTGCTGGGCTCAGGGGCGACAGGTTTGTTCCGAACAGCTCGGTTCCTTCGGAAGGTGGTGGCCTGGAGCGCCCTGTGCCGTTCACCCTGAGGCCCAGCTCTGAACAAAGCGGGGGCCCCTCCCAGCTGCTCCCTGCTGTTCCCAGAACCTTCATCGCCTCTTGCAGGAGCCCCTTGTTTATGTCGGGAAGCATCGGGCTTCCTCCCTGGTCCAGGCTGCGGACCTAGACGAGGCTTTCGGATTCTCTGTCGTCCCCGGGACTTGGGGCAGAGCTGGGAATGAGGGGTAGGCGAGGGCGGCACAGGGGGGCCGAGTGAGTGAGGAGGATGCAGGTGTGCAGGTGCGGCCTCGGGAATCCTGCCAGTAAAACAGGGTGACTCCTCTAAGCTCAGGATGGTGTGAGGACTGGAGGGGACATCCGTGTGCAGGGACAGACAGGTCTGCACAGAGCGGGTTCGCCTTCAGTAACAGCCGTGCCCGCCCCCGCCGCCCCTGTCGCGGGGGCTGTGGTTACTGTTACCAGATGTTCTTCTCATGACCGTGCTGCTCCGTGGAGCCCAGCAGAGAGCACAGGCCTACGTCCCGTCCCGCCCTTGTGCGAGCGTTTCTGTGGGTCATGTTTTATAAGGGGGGTTTCCATGCAGGGTGTCCCCCCAAATGGGTGCACACTTTGCATGGTTATAAAGTCGGTGTTTACTAACGTGCAGGTCATTTCCAAAATGTAAAAGAATCTACAGAATCATGTTTTATGTCACCGCCTGTTTTCACACGGATGCCCGTTCAGGCCCAGGCCCAGCTGGTCATGGGAAGCAATGGATTGCAAACGTCAAGAACCACTTCGTGCGGTATCTGTGCGCCTTCCGTCCGTCCACTGTTGCTGGCTTTGTACCGTAAACGCTACCTTTTATGTCTTTCCCATAAACAAGTCCCGTGGCACTTTAGGGTGCATGTTCTTTGTTCAGAGCTTAGTCTGGCTTCACCCATTATGTCACGTCAGTTAAACCTGAAAAGGAGTGAAAATGAAGTGAGTTGTCAACTGTTGGAGTGTGTACACATTTTGGGGGACACCGTATAGATTGTGTAGAATCCAGACATAAGGCTTCCCCTGAAAAGGGGGGAGCCCTGTTTTCTCTCTTGTGACTAGAAAGCTTACTGTATTGAACAGTGAGCTAACATAATTCCCAAATTAATCTAACCTTTTCATCCAGTGTCAATATCAGGGTGATTTAATTTAATTTAGTGTCTCCACAAATATAAAAGCCAGTGGAATCCCATAAAGCGTGTCCATAAATATCTCCTGCGATATGCACGATTGAGAGGTAAGGGTCAATAATTTTAATAATTAAAGCCCCGCGGTAAACACCTTAATTGCTGCTGTCAGTAACTTGTACGTGGAGTCGGCTGAAGCTGGGTGTTGACATTGCGAGTCTGAGCCAAAAAATTAATCGTGCGGGACAGTCGCCGAGAGTTCACGTGTTGGTCTCCAGTGTGGAAACCAGCTCGAATTAGCTTCAATAATCAAACCAAAACTTTGAAAAAACTTAAGAGACTAAAATGACCATTAAATCTGAGCCCACCGATTCCATCAGATGTCCTGCCACGGGGACCCCCCCCCCCGGGGGCTTCCTTCCTGGGGAGGCTGCGAGGCCAGTCATTGTCCGTCCTGTGGGCACCTGTGGGCAGCTGTGTGAGGGGCCCTGTGAAGAAAAATGGGGCCCTAACCGGTTTGGCTCAGTAGATAGAGTGTCATCCTGCGGACTGAAGGGTCCCAGGTTCAATTCCGGCCGAGGGCATGTACCTGGGTTTTGGCCACATCCCCAGTAAGGGAGTGTGCAGGAGGCAGCTGATCGATGTTTCTCTCTCATTGATGTTTCTGGCTCTCTGTTCCTCTCCCTTACTCTCTGTAAAAAAAGTCAATAAAATATATTTTAAAAAAAGAAAAGAAAAATGGGGAGAATCTGTTGTGTATTCAAAGACTACTTTAGCTGCCCCTTAGAATATAACTTATCAGGACATGCTTGTTAAATATAATTATTAAGATGAACTTTATAGCTTGTTTAAGGAAAGTTTTCCATAAAATTGAATATATTACTGGATTGTGAAAGCTATTTTCTATGAACCTTTGTTTTAAAATAACACAGGAAAATCTCAAATTATTCAAGTGCTATAGTTTTTATTGCATTTTTTTTGTCAGTTAGCGTTGACATTCAGTATTATTTTGTTTAGTGTCAGGTGTACAGCATACTGGCTGACAACCATACCCCCACCCCCATCCGTGGTGATGGCAGTATTATTGGCTATGTTCTCTGTGCTGTATTTTACATCATGTGGCTATTTTGCAACTACCAATGTGCAACCAGGGAAATCCTATGGGACAGCCTCCGTTTTCATAGAAGTTGAGAGCAGAGATGTATTTATTTATTTATTAAATCTTTGTTTTTGAAAGTCTTACAGAGGTCCCCCTCTTCCCCCCATTGCCCGCCCCCACCCCAGGCCTTCACCACCCCATTGTCTGTGTCCATGGCTGATGCATCCGTTCACACACATTCTTTGGTTGATCTCTTCCCCCCCACCCGATCTCTTCCCCCCCACCCACTCACTCCCACCTTCCCTCTGAGGTTCATCAGTCTGTTCGATGCTTCTGTGTCTCTGGATCTGTTTTGTTCTTCAGTTTATTTTGATCGTTAGATCTCACACATGAGTGAGATCGTGTGATACTTGTCTTCCTCTGACTGGCTCATTTCACTGAGCATAATGCTCTCCAGGTCCCTCCAGGCTGTTGCAAATGGTAAGAGTTCCGTCTTTTCTGCAGCTGCGTGGTGGGCCCTGGTGTAGCTGGGCCACAGCTTTGTTCACACTCCTCCGAGAGCAGAGATTTTTCAGTGGCTACAAAAGGCAGGAACCGAGACTAGGACCCAGGTCAGGCCCTCACCTGAGGTCCTGTGACCAAAACGCAGGCTCCTCTCCGGGCTGAGGGGACCCAGGCTCACTCCCGCTGGCTTCCCTCAGCCCAAGAGCTGGTCCAGCGCCGCGTGTCCTTGAACGGTGTTCTCCACCCTCCGAGTCTCTGTTACACACGACCTCTGCCGTTTCTCCGTGTGAAGCAGGAGAGAAGCTTCCCTCCGTATTTCACACCCAGGGGCAGCACGGAAATGTGGAGCCAGCAGGTTCCGCTGCAGGCACCACGGGAGGGGCTGGTGACCGAGTCCTTATTGCGAAGACCGAGCTCCTGACCTTCTGTTGCTTCCTGTGAGGTGTTGGTGCCGAAACAAAAGCTCCGACTGCATCGTGACCATCTTTCCCTGCGAGGGGCGACGAGACGCGTTATTCCTACCAGAGCAGGGGTGGTGGCGTCTGATCTGCGGGGAGCTTGCTGGCCAAGGGCTCCGAGGGACGCATCCCCACAGGGAGCGGGAACAGCAGCCGCAGGTCAGGGATGGAGTTAATCAGCGACAAGGGTGGAAGAGAGACGCGCGCCCATGCGTCCCCCGAAGGCATGCGTGGAGAGAAATGGGGCATAAAACAGATACGAGCGGTTTCCGTTGCTCCCAGGGCCTCGGACAGCATATGGTCTCAGAAACGGCGTGTCCTGTTGGCACAGAGGCTGGAGGGGTGAGGAGTGGAGGGGGCAGGGTGGGGGGAGGAGAGAGAGTCGGACTTCAGCTGAAACACCGCCGCCCGGATGGAATGGAAGGACAGGGAAGGGGAGGTTCTTGTCACCCCGGGTAAAGTTCAGGGACAAAGAGTCGCCGTGAGCAGAGTGACTGGCGGACAGCTGGGTTGAACGGGAATTTATCTGGAAACGGAAAAGACAGGCTGTTGAGGAGGATAAACGGAAGACGTTGAAGAGGTGCGTCCCCTCCCACAGCTGGAGGGGGGGTCAGTGGCATCACGGGGGACCCATTAGATTTGGGTAAATGCAGCCTTGACTGCGATCAGGCGGCCCGGATGCGCCTCTAACTCCCGTCACCTGTCCGCCTCCTGGAAGGAGCGCTGCCGTCCCACCACCTGCAGAAGAAGCCCCGGTGCTGATGCTGTGCCTTCTGTCCGGGCCCTGTGTCTCCTCAGAGCTGCTCCGCGTGGAACCGTCCGAGCAGGGAGCAGCTGGGCGCTTTGTGCTGCTTTGTGTCGAATCTGGTAAAGACATTCGGAGCCAAAAATAAAAATAAAAGGAGCCGGTGCTCTTACAACTTTATTTGAAATATATTTTTACTGATTTCAGAGAGAGGGAGAGGGAGAGAGAGAGAAAACATCCACGATGAGAGAGAATCGTTGATCTGCTGCCTCCTGCATGCCCCACACTGGGATGGAGCCCGAAAACTGGGCCTGTGCCCTGACCGGGAATCGAACCGTGACCTCCTGGTTCACAGGTCGACACTCAGCCACTGAGCCACACCGACAGGGCTGTCTAACTGTTTTGATGAACAGTTTGATGAGCCAGTGGTGACCGGGGGTACTTGGTGTGTGTGTGTGTGTGTGTGTGTGTGTGTGTGTGTGTGTGTCTGTGTGCGTGTAGGTGAGAGAGAGAGAAGAAGAACTTTAATTTCCATGGCTTTCTGAGGCCTCATTTACTATCCCCAGTAAGAACACACTTCTGATTTGTCAGGTGAGTTCATCTTCTACTGAAAACCTCATTTCTATTTACCAGTGAAAATGGACATTTTATTCTCCTTTAAAAAAAAAATTGCCCACATGGCAAAGAGAGACACATCCAGCCCCCAGGACCTTCCTTCAAGAACAAGGTTTAATTTTCATAAAAGAAGTGAGACCCGGCGAGGAAGGGACAGGCCGGGGTGCCGTGTCCGCCAGCCCTTCATTATCCGGGTAGGTCAGGGCCCACGGCCCACCTGTGAGTTATTTGTGGCCTGTGCGGCCCCAGGAAGCCGTGGGTAATTCACTGAGTGGTGATGTGGGAATTATACCCCGAAAGCACCCCCGCTGGGCCCATTCAGTGTGGGCTTCCCTGCGGAGCCAGTGCTGAAGGAAATTTCCATTTTGCAAGCAGGTAAGTTCTGCACATCATGGTAATAGCAAGGCGGGTCAGTCAAATGATCATCGGCTGCAATTAGCGCTCCAGAGGCCTCAGGGTTCTTTATCTCCTCCCGGGCCGCAGGTAGAAGGAAACGTCAGTTACTGACACCGCAGGCGTGAACGTTGCATTGTCCGTCTCAGCTGAGGAAGGTGCCCCAGCAGAGGGCATGGCTGGACTGCAGGGCCACACCCCACCTGTGTCTGCGGGAGGTTCCTCACAAAGAGGGAAAATGATGCTCAGTGAAACAAGCCAATCTGAGGAAGACGGGTGTCACATGATCCCACTTACGGGGGCACCTAGTGCACAAAAGGAACTGACCAACAAAATAAGACCCGAAGCAGGAGGCGTGGAATAGACGGACATACCTGGATGTGGGGGTGGGGGGACGAGAAGAGATAAACCACAGAACGTACAGACTTATAGGCAGAGCCCATGGACATGGGCAACGGGGTGGTGAATCCGTGGGGCGGGGGGCGGGGGGGAGGGTGTAAAGGAAAATGGGAGATATCTGTAACACAATCAACAATAGAAAATTTAAAAATGTTATATTTAAAAAGAATAAAGGAAAAGTTGGAAATAAAAAGTAGGAGCGTGCGGACAAGCAGAGATGCCACAGGAAGCCCTGGAGGTGTTCCTGGGTTCCACATGGCAGGCGTGGAAGGACAGCTGCCCTGGGCACTGGGGGTGCAGCGCCGGGGAGGGGGACGGGGCAGGCACCACCGAGGAGAGGCGCTTCCCCGCACACACTTGGCAGCGACGACCGAGAACAGCAGCGCTTCGGGGTCCGAGTGTGACGGGGACGCGGGCACCCACTGAAGAGACTCCGGCTCCAGAAAGAAAACAGGGCACAGAGTGAGGACACTGCCTTTTCTCTCAGCCGTGGCCATGGCCGTGGCTGTGACCGTGGACATAGTTCCAAGCTGCTCCCAAAGGGGGCAGCTCCACACGGGGTGTGGAGCCAGGAGGCCGAGGGGACACGCAGCCTGAGCCTGGGAAGCCAGGTGGGTCTGGGACAACAGGGAGCCCCACAAACAAGAGGGAGTGGAGGTGAGATAGGACGTCACTCCTGTGGCTGGTCCGTGGGACAGTGACCTTCACACAGGCTTTCTGACAAGGTCAGGGATGTCCTTCAGGCTTCATGGCCTGTAATGGATGTCACCACCTCTCGGCAGCACACCAGCCACAGGCGAGCCGGTGTGTGTTCACCATATTCAGTTTAGGGCCCGGGCAGCGGAGTTAGAATCGGCCTCGAGTGCGAAAGGAGGGAGAAAACGTCACTTTCCTGGTTCTGCTCTTGGAACCCTCAGCTGTCGGACCCGTGAATATGAACTCATAGTAGGTTTCCTTGAGGCTCAACCAGGAAACCTACTGTGTGTGGGAATGTTGCCCAAATAACACCTAGCACACAGCTCCTGAAAGACCACACAGGCATGCATAAGACGTGTACACAGGTGCCTCTGCTGTGAGGTACGGACCTCGAAGTCCTAACCGTTGATCATTTATTCTTCAAACGTAAATAATTTTGCCCTGGCCAGTTTGGTTCAGTGGTTAGAGCATCGGCCAAAGGGTCTCAGGTTCGATTCCCGATCAAGGGTACTCTTCCTTTTTCTTATTTGAAACGTTTTCTTTTTCCTCTTTGGGGCGCAAGTAGGAGGCAACCAATAAATGTGTCTCTAACACATCAATGTTTCTCTCTCTCTCTCCCCCTCCCCCAATCTTTCCACTCTCTCTAAAAATCAATGGGAAAAAATATTCTCATTGCGTGAGGATTAAAAAAAACAAAAACAAACTTAAATGATGTTCAGCCTGCGGCATTGTTGTAGGTTTTTAATATGTCCTGTGTCTCTGACCCTCCACCATGCGGCGTCATCTGTGAGCCTCGGAGCCAGGTGCTCTCCCCAATCGTGTAAACCAGTGACAGCAGCCTGAACGCCCCCCAGGGAGCCGCCACACCCTTTAAACGCACCTTCTTTCAAAGGAGCGCGCCTTCCCCCAAATGGCTCCACAGCCAGTGCCCAAGTTGCCTTGACAGTTTTGCCCAACTGCCATTTTCTTCCGACAGAATTTCCTCTAGAAATTGCCCACCCAAAGGGTTACATCTCCCTGGCAATGGAATTTATGACGGAGGTGAGGTGCCCCCGTGAAGTGTCAGTGGTATTTGTGTCCGTGGATCTCCAGGTAAACGCTCCGGTGTCGTATTTCGTGCTAAGTGACCGGCCTTGTGCGTAAGTAACCAGGGGGGCACTGTGGCCGCGGGAAGGATGGCACCCATCATGCATTGCTCTGCAGAAGCCCACATCCAGCAATTCACTTTGTAAATGTATGGCTTGGAGGGTAAAACCCTTTGTTCTCTAATAAAAAATGTCTCATGTCCCTAAGATGCATGTAGCGTTGTTACCAGGAAGCCCAGGGGGCAGGTGGCTTTTGCGTAACATTTGTGATTTACACAAGAGGTTTTGTAAAGTCTAGCTTGTCTGAGGACATAAAATTATCGTTATTAGCATAGCATTGTATTTATCATCAGACACGAAATTACATGGAAAAGTCTCCTGCTGACTTGACGTATATTTTATTGGGCGGGATACAACCGACGTTTACCGCAAAGGCAGGATTTTATTCGTCTGATGGCTGGCAGCGGGTGTGTGTTACTGTATCAGATGCGGTACATCACCTGGTTTTCTAATGCTTTCCATCGGGAAAGGGCCTGTGTGTTAAGGCATCCTGCGGGCCATCCCTGCTGCAGGGCAGACCTCAGAGGCCTGAGTGCATCTCCCTCTCTCCCTTGTTTCATGGATGAGGGTGCTGGGCTCCTGCCCCTTCAATTAGCTGCCGGGAAGGGGTTCCCTAAATGGGACATTTTCCCTTCTCTGCGGCGGGGCTCTCCATAGGTTTGCGCTGTTTGACTCCGGGATGCTCACCTGTCGGGGCGTGTCTGGGGGGCAGGTACCGGGAACCTCGGATCCTGGGTGGAGGTGAGGGAATCGTCGGTGGAAGTTGGCATCACAGACAGTTCTGTGAAGGGAGGTCATGGAAAAGGACATTCCCTCCAGGCCCAAGGGGAGGCGCTGGTTTAAACACAGAGCAGGGCTTTACCTGCCCTCCTGTCCTTCAACACCTGTTCCTCACCCGGGAAACTATCCCCTTCTCCTGCCCCTGGAGCCGCAGCAGCTGTGGCCTGCCCGTCCACGCGGTCCCGCTGTCACCGAATGGAAGGGCCCTTCACCGGGGCCTCCAGGCCTCCGGGACACGTTTGGACTTACTGTTCATTAAATGTATCTTGGTTACATACATTTTGTCAGAACTATATGGGTCTGTGGTGACCCATATATTTTCCTTTGGAAGAGCATTAGCATAATGAACCGCTGCAATGAGGTTAATAAAATCCTAAGAGAAAATAGAGCCACCGAAGAAGGGATCTGATAATCCAGGAGAAAGTCATTTCTTTGGACCCTGATGTTCAAGAAAACATTCAGATTTAATGGTAGGAGGGAGGTAGTAGCATAAATGTATTATTCATTAATACATAAATATTTTCGAGTGCAGGGACCAAAATGACTAGATAACATGTGTATTGAAGACTGCTACATGTGTTTGGATGATTCATTGTGCTGATTGGCTGGGAGTGGGGCAGGCAGGAGAAGAACTGACATCACTTGTTACTGGGCAGGGGGAGGACAGACCAGGAAATAGGATAGGTGATCCCATGCCGAGTGACACCTTTTTTAGGGGATGCAGGTGTCTAGTCGCTCCGAGTAGGACCAGAGCAGGTGACTCCTCACGCTGGGACGGAGCTTTGAAAACCACGGGGAAGTGTCCACAGCAGAACGGGGTGGGTGTGGAAAGGGAGGGAGCTGGGGGCAGACCGAGGAGAGGACGTCACCAGCTCAGGCTCCTGCGATGCCCAGGCTCCGAGTGGGGCTGCACCAGTCGGGGTCTCAGACTCGAGCGTTTTGCATTACTCCTGGGGCCACTGCAGAGGGCGGGGCGTTCTAGGCCGGGAAAGGCCATGCTGGGGTTGGTAACAAGGAGAGAGCATGAATGGGTCGCATGGACACACAAAGTACAGGGTCCAGACTGAAGCAGAGAGACTTGTGAGGAGGGGGGGGGTCTGGAAAGGCAGTGACATTGACACTGGTACCAGCTGCCACCGGAAGGCTGATCTGGCCTGGCCGTGTGGCTCAGTGGATTGAGCTTCGCCTCATGCACCCCCCGGGAGGTCATGGTTCCATTCTGAGTCAGGGCACATGCGTAGGTTGTGGGCTCGATCCACAGTAGGGGGCGTGCAGGAGGCAGCTGATCCATGTTTCTCTCTCATTGATGTTTCTCTATCCTTCTCCCTTACTCTTTCTCTAAAGTCAATAAAAAATTCAAAAAAGAATGCTGACCAGCCCTGGTAGGTGTGACCCAGTGCTAAGAGCATCGGTCCGCACACCAAAGGCTCCGGGTTCGATCCCCCTTCAAAGGCAGGGGTGCGCAGGAGATACGCTGAGGTGTCCCTGAGTTGTGATTCAGTCCTTGGCCCTGGGCGGAGAGCGTGTAGGAGGTAATCGATCAATGTGTCTCTCTCACATCAATGATTATCTTTTCTGTCTCTCCCTCCCTCGCCGTCCCTCCCTCCCTTCTCTCTAAATATCAATGGAAAAAATATCCTCAGGTGAGGATTAACAACAACAACAAAAAACAATAAAGGAAAGAATGCTAAACGGTGGGGTCGGCCATCTCAGCCCAGAGTGGACGCCCAGGGGTCCCGTAGCGGCCTCTGTTCGTGACCTGCCCCAGAAACACTCTGTATAGAAAAGGTGGCGTGTACATTCTTAATGTGGAAACTTTCCTTGATAATAGAATGTTTTTCTCCCCAAAACTTCTATTAGAACTATCCTATGCGTGGATCTTCAATGAATACCCTTCCTTTGTTGAGGAGGATGGCCGGAGGTTCATCTCTCAGGAGACAGGCCACCTCTACGTAGCCAAGGTGGAGCCGTCCGACGTCGGGAACTACACGTGCGTGGTGACCAGCGTGGTGACCGCCGCCAGGGTGCTGGGCTCCCCGACGCCGCTGATGCTGCGCGCCGACGGTAGGAAACTCGAGGTGGAAATGTGGTGAATCCAAGCAAAAACACGGGGATAGTGAAAAGTGTGTCTCGAAGAATTACCGTTGCATTTGTTTCGGAACAAGAAATACTTTCGAGCGCAGGGACCACAATGACTCCATAAACCGCGGGTCCCTGCGCACAGTCCTCACTCACGCAGGGCCAGCTTCAGAATTTGCAGAATGAAAACGAGGGGCCTGTTGTTCCAAAGTGATTAACTCTGGATTAACAGTTACCCGAGCCCTCTTCCTGGTCGGTTATAATTGCCCGTGTCCTTACCCAGTGTTTACATTACTGTTTCCTGTCGGCAGGGAGCCACTTACTCTGTCTGAGCTACCAGGGCGCCACTAAGTAACTTCCTTCCATAATTTTTGCTCTTCGTGGTATGTCAAAAAGTCAGAACGCCTTGTGTATTTCAGTTTGACCGGGAATGTCCTAATGGGGCAGACGATACCAAAGCCACCCATTTTCTACAAGGAAAACCCATGGCGCTTTTCTCAGAACCATTCCGTACACGGTAGCTTAGGAACCTGGGAATCCGAGGATGCTTACTCATGTTGCCCATGCAGCCCGAGTCAGCTCGGCGTCCGACCCCGCTAACGGGGGGTTGGGGGGGGGGATCATTGGCATCCCTAGGAGACGCTCGTCCCAGACGCAGCAAGAGAACGCTGTCTTGGAGGGAAAGGAGCCGGTTCCCAAGGAAACGGTGAAACCGTGCAATCTGCATTGTGGCTTTACAGGTGTGATGGGCGAATATGAACCGAAAATAGAAGTTCAGTTTCCAGAAACTCTTCCGGCCGCGAAAGGGTCCACCGTGAGGCTGGAATGCTTCGCCCTCGGGAAGTAAGTTCCGTCGCCTTCCGTCCCTCTGACGTGCTGAGCGGCAGGTGCCATACGGGATCGAGATGGTTTATGACAGACTCTTCTTTGCCTTATTTTCTTTCTTTCATTTGGAAGCAAAAGAAAAATAAAACATAGAGGGAATGCGCATGTATCATTTGCTGTGAAACTCTAAAGCAGCGGTTCTCAACCTGTGGGGCGCGACCATCGGAAAACACATATAGCATATCAGATATTTACATGACGATTCATAACAGCAAAATTACAGTTATGAAGTAGCAACGAAAATAATTTTATGGTTGGGGGTCACCACAACATGAGGAACTGTATTAAAGGGTCGCGGCATTAGGAAGGTTGAGAACCACTGTGAGTCTAAAGGCATCTGCCTGATTTTGTAAAGAACTGGTGTTATGTTTCTTTTCCTCGTTCCTATGATCATGCAGCGGGTAGGTTAGACCTTTTACACCAAATCATGAGTTCCCGCAGGAAAACACAGCACGTATGTTATTGCGCTGGGAACCTGAAGAGATCGGGCTAGGTGTGTGTAATTGACAAGGACAGAAACCCGTTGTCTTTTTCTGGATCCAAACCAAAGCTGTACTTGTTCCAGACTTCAGTTTACGATAGCAACTAACCCGCCGCGTTTCCTCGCAGCCCCGTGCCCCGGATCACGTGGAGGAGGAGTGACGGGCGGCCTTTCCCCAGTAAAATCAACTTGCGGAAGTTCGGAGGTGTGCTCGAGATCCCCGGCTTCGAACAGGAGGACGCGGGCTCCTACGAGTGCCTCGCAGAGAATTCCCGGGGGAGAAACGTGGCCCGGGGGCGTCTCACTTACTATGGTACGTGTCCCCGTGGTCGGTGTCCCTGTCCCCGTGGCCAGTGGGAGTGGGAGCTTCTCTCTTATCAAACTCTGAAGTGGGCGGGGCGGGACCGTACATGGCAGAATCCGAGGTCCAACTTGATCTCCGTTTTTGTGAAATCAGGATGAATATCATAAAAGGGGTTGAAAAGACATAGAAGTCTGCAGTTGGAGGCATGCCATGTTCTTTCTCTGCATTTTAAAATGATTCCTATGATCTCTATATATAAAAGCTTAGCGACCGTCTGACCGTTCAACCATTCGACCGGTAGCTATGAGGCGCACTGATCACCAGGGGGCAGATGCTCAACACACAGGCATGGAAACATGGAACAGACTGATGAATCTCAGAGGGAAGGGGGCAGGGGGGAGGGCGGGAAGAGATTAACCAAATTTGTGTACCGATGGGGCCCCTCGGCCTGGCCTGCAGGGGTCCAGGATTGCGAGAGGACGCAGGCCAGGCCCAGGGATCGAACTGCAGAGTGTCCCAGAGTGCACAGAGCTTGGAAGCAGACAACGAGGGAAGAGCTTG
Organism: Myotis lucifugus; assembly: GCF_000147115.1. NCBI lineage: Eukaryota > Metazoa > Chordata > Mammalia > Chiroptera > Vespertilionidae > Myotis > Myotis lucifugus. Next base: position 43,064 of record NW_005871760.1, on the reverse strand, counting down.
GCTTAGAAGTGACCGTGGCCACCTCCCCCTCAATATGGAAACGTTGATGAATCCGTGGAGTCAGGACGGAGGAGATGAAACAGCATCCGGCTCAGGGCTCACGTCCGTCTGTGGCTCTGTCTTGTGCCCGTGGGCATTGTCCGTGGAGAGCGTATTTATCCTTTCCTCGGCTGGGGCTTGACGCATTCCTTCCCTTGCAGCAAGCCTCACTGGGTCCAGCTCATCGGCGACGTGAGGCCGCGTGGAGGAGAGCCTGCGCTGGGATTGCCGGCCGCGGAAGCCAAGCCCTCCTACCGTGCTGAGGACGGGAGCCCTGGCGCTGGAGGTGAGGCTGTCCCGGG
>NW_005871760.1:41253-42623 GCF_000147115.1 Myotis lucifugus | reverse complement strand
GTGTGTGAGGAGCGGTGCAGGTGGAAACCCCGTCACCACGGGCAGTAGCGTCCTCACATTGCATTTCATAGGGAAAGAGTGATTTTTGTGAATTTAGTCTATGCGATGCTGCACCGCCTTTTAAAAATATATATATTTTTATTGATTTCAGAGAGGAAGGGGAAGGGAGAGAGAGATAGAAACATCAGTGATGAGAGAGAATCATTGATTGGCTGCCTCCTGTACGCCCACACTGGGGATCAAGCCCACAACCCGGACATGTGCCCTGATTGGGAGTCAAGCCGTGACACCCTGGTTCATAGGTTGATGCTCAACTACTGAGCCACGCCGGCCAAGCCCCAGAACACTTTTTAATGCGCAGAACGTATAGTGTCTTTAATCAACATGATTTGTTAAAAAAAAAATGGTGAAAACCTTTGCAGTTGAGGAGCTGGAAAGCTTGTGACATTTTTAAGGGTCTTTAATGTTAAAGATCTCTCTCTCTCTCTCTCTCTCTCTCTCTCTCTTCCTTTCCCTTCCTTTCTGAAATCAATAAAAAAAATATATGTACTTTAAAGGCATTCTGGAAGAGTAAATGGTGGCAGCATTTTACCTCTTTCTTTGTTACTTGCAGATATACTTAAGGAAGAGTTAAATGGTGGCAACATTTTACCTTTCCTGGTTACTTACGGATATCCTTTCGGACTGACATGCTTGTCAGTATTTCAGTGCATGGCTCTCACACTAATCATTCCCACATTTTCAAATGAAGAAGAGTTTAGATTTCAAGGCAGGTGGCCTGGTCATCTGAGGACACGAAGGAGGATCTTGTGAAGAAGTTGTCGTCAGCCTTGGCTGGGTTTGCTCAGTTCATGGAGCGTCGGCCTGCAGACTGCAGGGCCCCTGGTTCGATTTCAGTCAAGGGCACGTTACCTGGGTTGTAGGTTCAGTCCCAGCCCAGTCGGGGCACCTGTGGGAGACAACCAGTCAATGTGTCTCTCTCATGTCCATATTTCTCTCTCTGTGTGTCTCTCCCCCTCCCTTCCACTCTCTCTAAAAATCAATGGGAACAATAAAAATAAATGAATAAAAAGTCAATGGAAAAAATATCCTTGGGGAGGATTAACAAAACAAAAAGTAGTTTCCAGCAGTTCCGCTGCTCTGAGACGGTGGGGTGGACACTGACCTGGGGGAGGTCTTGGTCTCTGTGCAGGAGCGGATTCAGCTGGAGAACGGCGCCCTGAGCATCGTCAACCTGAGCGTGGCGGACGCGGGCATGTTCCAGTGCGTGGCGGAGAACAAGCATGGCCTCGCCTACTCCAGCGCCGAGCTTCCGGGTGCTGGGTGAAGCGCCCCTTTCTCTGGCTTGTTATTTTTCCCTAAACCCTCCA